>NC_042628.1:80771269-80936269 GCF_901001135.1 Rhinatrema bivittatum
ATAGATATGGTAATAAGTCATGGGAAACTGTTGGCGAAGCTAGTGAAAATGCGGCACAGTAATCCTACATAGAAAGGTTGAAAACTCCACAGGGCACTTGGGCAGTTAATGGGAAGGACATTTGTGAAGTATTGAAACAATTCTATGAGAATCTATATACAGAGGACAGGATTGGGGGAAGTGCGGAAGAGGCCTCTTTTTTTGAAAAGGTCAAACTCCCACAGGTCTCATTAGCACAGTGGCCTCTATAAATACACCCATTACAGAATCGGAAGTTCGGGCGCTGTTAAATCCAGTAGGTCCGGTAAAGCCTCAGGTCCCGATGGCTTCTCATATGATTATTACAAATCTTGGGAGACCATTCCACGGAAGCGCTCTGCTCCTTTTACCAGGGCGCACTCACGCGACGGGAATTTCCACAGTTTAATCAGGCGTACATAACCATACTGCCTAAGCCAGGAAAGGATCATACATTGCCAGCCTCTTACAGACCAATTTCATTATTAAACTGCGATTTTAAGTTATTGGCCAATATTCTAGCAAAACGACTAAGTATAGTGCTGCCCTCTCTGATTTCCCCACACCAAGTTGGGTTTGTTAAGGGGCGAGCTGCTAGTTCACATATCACCAAACTGATTCCCGCTATCGCATTCTGTCAGAAGTCCAAAATCCCATCTATGGCAGTGAGTTTTGATTCAGAGACAAGCTTTCGATAGAGTGTCGTGGAAGTATCTTTTCTCAGTCCTGGGGAGATATGGATTACATGGTAATTTAATTACATATATTTCTTGCTCTACCATTCACCTACATCCCATATTTAGCAAATGGGCACGCCTCTCAGGCTTTTACACCTCATAGGAGGAGTCCGACAAGGCTTGTCCTTTATCCCCTTTACTGTATCTGGCAATAGACCCTCTTTTACGCATCATTTTTGAAGACACTACAGTTACAGGTCTCACCCAGGGGGGCCCTACGTTTAAGGTCGCTGCATTCGCAGATGATATTCTCCTCTTTCTCACTCACCCAATAGACTCGCTACCCAAGGTGCTGGCCTATCAGGCTTGGTATGGATCCTTTTCGGGTCTTAAAATTAATGCAGATAAGTCCAAGGCTTTTAGAGATCTGTGGAGATCTTGTTACCCTCCTGGGGCTCTACTTTCCCTCTGAAATGGGCTAATAAATACATTAAATACTTGGGAGTATACATACCTAGCTCCATTGCAACTATTTATGACATCAATGTTAAACCTCTGTTGCAAAAGCTAGAGAAACGAGTCACTAGTTGGCTCTCTTTCCCTCTTTCTCTAACAGGGAGGATACACTTATTCAAAATGGTGGAACTCCCTCGGTGGTTATATCTTCTTCAAATGCTCCCTATTTGGCTCAAAGGTCGGGATCTGGGCCTCATAAACAAATATTTACGGTCATTTATCTGGCGAGGGAAGGAAGTCCCGACTTGCCTTAAGATTTTTGCAAATTCGTTCGGTTAATGGAGGGTTGGCTTGTCCTAATCTTCGAGATTACAACTTGGTGTGGTATGATGAGACATATTAGAGACTGGTCGCTTGGCACTACATACTTTTCTTCTCCTACTACATATGTGGTTGGTTAAATCACTACTCGTTGCCAACCCTTTTACAAATAAAGTCACATCAAATTCCTCCGGATTGCAAGGGATACTTAATATTACAATCCAGTCGACAAGCGTGGTTTTACTTATGTGGCAAGTTGGGAGTTCCAAGACGTTTCAATTACTTAACAGAGATATGTGATAATCCGCAATTCCTGCCCGGCAGAGGGCCCTCAGTGTTCCAGACCTGGGCTCAGCGGGGTTTGGTGAGGGTCTCACAACTTTCCACAACATCGTCAACCACGTTGTATAGTTTCCTGGAGTTTACAGGAACAATATGGAATCCCACGGGAGGATTTTTTTGCTTACCTACAACTTAGACATTATATTCTGCAGTCCCATTTGAATACGACAATGTCCTTGCCACCAGCCTCTCCTGGATGTGCTGTTATGCTCACGACCCACAGTGAAGTATTCTTGCTTCAGTATTTTCAAAGGTTTTATACCCCTACCTAACTCTTACCCCATATGAGGAGGTGTTGCGCAAATGGTCCTACTTACCCACTCAATTTCACTAACAATACCCATTGTTAAGAAATACTTTCTAACAAGTGAAAAAAATAACTGAAAATGTTGCTTTAAGGGAATTACAATTTAAATTTATATGGCAATTATATTGTACTAGTGTTACAGGCAGTTTAAAATGGGGATCACCAACTCTCCTAAGTGCTTGAAATGTAATATCACAGAGGGGGATTATGTACATTGTTTCTGGACCTGTATTAAGATCAAGGAGTTTTGGAAGAAGGTATATAGATTATTGTTCGTTGATATATCATGTACCCTCCCTATGGACCCGATGTTCTGGCTGTTTGGTTCTTCTAGTGGCATGCACCTCCCTTTATCATCCACTCAGCTCACATTCATTCATAAGGTGGGTCTTGTTGCCAAACACATAATTGTAAGTAATTGGATTTCTATGGATCCTCCAAGTCTACTGCACTGGAACAGGAAGCTTTTACAGATAGGCACTTTTGAGCATATGACAGCGCAAACTCTGACTGTCCAGAAACAGAGGGTTACTTGGGATATCTGGGCTGCCTATCTGCATAGTCAACCTAAGGAGGTAGTCCAACATATTGGTATCTTGCAATCCCACATTCCATAGGCATAGGCGATGGGTGGCTTGTTGATGTAGGCATTATCTGGCATAACATAATAGAAGTATCTTCAATTTATGTAAATATATTTACTTTTCATTTATGGGGAAAGATGACATGTATCGGATGCTGTAGTGTAGTAATGGTAGACTATAGAGATAACTTTGGGGGGTGGGGGGGGCTCCGGGGGGAAGGGAACTGGAAATAAAGGGGGAGGACTCAAGTGTGATGTTTGTGGATCTCATAGATTTCATTATCCAATTCCGTCATTCTCATTGTATCAGTGTACTGTATTTCCTCCTATTTTGGTGTATTAATATTTCCATTAGCTAATGTTCATTGGTGGTTTTACGGAGCATATCTGTTGTCTACGGAGGTGTTTAAATGACAACTGTTAAATGTTACTGGTTGTATACATTTGAGTTTTCTGCAAAATCAATAAAAATATGTGAAAAAAAAAAAAAATTCCACGCATTTTGGAATTTTTGCAGGATTGAATAAAATGATTGGCCCTTAATTCCTTGAAGGTACAGGTAGCGGCTCTTGCCTGTTTCAGGGGTCAGGTGAATGGAAACTCCTTATGGGCTCATCCAGATGTGGCCCATTTCTTGAGAGGAGTGAAACATCTTGGTCCTCCCTTGTGGAGTCTTTATCTGGTGTCTGATTTCTTGGCAGGCCCTACGTTTCGGCTGATGCGCAGCCTTTCCTTGTGATTACTGACCTTGAAAATGGTGTTTCTGGTGGCTATATGTTCTGCGCGTCGAATTTCCGAGCTGCAGATCTTGTCTTGCCGGGAGCTGCTCCTTTGGGTAATTCCATGGGGCGATATAGCTGTGTTCTGTTCCTTCCTTCTTTTTTGCTAAAAGTGGTCTCAGATTTTCCCTTTAATCAGTCCATTTCTCTGCTGTCTCTGGTTAGGGAAAGGGATGTGGAAGAATACAGTCTGCTGCGGCCCTTGGATGTCAAGAGACATGGTCGTGAGGTATCTGGAGGTTTCTAAACCTTTCTGAAAGATGGATTGCCTGTTTGTCCTTCATGGTGGCGAGCAGGCTTTGTGGGCTACAATAGCTTGCTGGATCAAGGAGGTAGTAACGGCTTGTGTGTGGATGCTGAATAGGCTTTGCCTACTCAGGTTAGGGCTCATTCTGCCAGGACTCGGGCAATATCATGGGCGTAACTTAGATTGCTGTTTCCCGTCGACATTTGCTGAGCTGCGACATGGTCCTCCTTACACACCTTTTTCCAGGTATTATCATCTGGATGTGCAGGCCCAGGAGTAAGCAGCCTTGGCATCTAAAATATTAGTCATTGTATGTGTTAGCCGATAGGGTATATTGAACTTCACTTAAGCTTGATACAATTTGTAAAGAGAATTCTACTATATGTTGCATAATCAGTATTGGTGGAGCTTAATTTGTATTACATGTAAATGAGGATTACTTTGGGTCTATACAGAATCCCTGACTTCAATATCTTGAGGTTAATCATATCTGAACATTGTAGGATGCATTTATGAGTATTTGGTGTTACTCATGCACATCCTGGTTTTGATTTCATTTGTGTGTTTTTTTTTACTTTGTAATTGTTTATCTCTTCCTATTATTAAAGTGAACTAAAAATACCCTACTGGGTCAGACCAACCATCAAGCCCAGCATCCTGTCTCCAACAGTGGCCAATGCAAGTCACAAGCACCTGGCAGGATCACAACGAATAAGGTCTGATCCTTCTTGCCAAGAACTAGGATAAGCAGTGGCTTCCCCACATTTACATGGGCTAATAGTGATTTATGGACTTGTCTAAACCCAGCTCCACTAACTGCTCTCATCACAGGCTCTGGCAACAGAATCCACAGTTTCAGTGAGCGCTGGAGAGAAGTTGTTTTAAAAGTGCTGCCTATTACTTCATGCTATGTCCTCTAGTCCTACAACATTCGAGTAAATAAGTTCTCTATTTCAGGAGGGAACACAATCTTTTTTAACCCACAGCCCCCTTCCATCCATGCAATTGGTTGTTCCCCTTCCCGAGTTGGTTTACATAATTCTGTATGTATGGGATTTAGTCAACCAATGGCCTTAAAGCCCCTTATTTTGTGTGTCCTCAAGTTGATGAAAGGAGCAAGGACACAGACATAAAGAATTGCCTCATTCTTGGCCAGAGAGAGATGCAGGCAGGCAAACTGCACACCACAGACTAATGGTGATGGGGGAAATAGTTTTCAAAACTTTTAGCTACCAGCCAAAATCTATAGGAGCCGGGGGGGAAATTCCTTTATCATTTTCACTAATTGCTCCTTTTTTTTTTTTTTTCTTAGTTTGTAATACAAATTGAGCATCCTTAACAGAAGGCATGGGGTAACCTGCAGGGAGCAGCAGTTAATACTTAAGCAACTTGCTGGGCAGACTGGATGGAGCATCGTGGTCTTTTCATCTGTCATGATTTACATGTTCTTTTCTTCCATAGGTTTGCTGTTTGGACTATATTTTATTGCTTTTTGTTATTACCGTTAGGGAGGATGTTAGATTTGATTTCAGATTTTAATAAGTACATTTGTATAAATTGTTTTATGTATTTGTCACAGCATGACCACCAGTAGTGTTAACGCCTGGCGTATGAGCAGCTTTGCTTGGCAGGACAGGAGTGTGACTGCCTGGAACCAGGACTAAAACTGAAATAGGACTGGTGTCAGGTTTTCCATGGTAGCCTGGGAATGAAGCTAATGGAGTCTGTGCTTCTAAAGCTGACTTCACCAGCCAGGCACGAGGGCTGACTTAACTGGTGCTAGCACTGGTGCCATGGACATAAGCTGAGAAGTCACACACACTCTGAGGCATTGGTGGCAAAACACAAACAGATCCAGAATCCAGACATGGCAAATAACTGCAAAGCTGCAGGCCAGGCGTGAAGGAGTCCATGTGCCGCTCCTAGGGGGTTTCTGCTGGCCTCGGCTTGAGGTAACGGCAGAAAAAACTGGTGCCCTGGCTTATACAGGACAGGAAATGCACTGGGACCTGCCCCTCTGGTTGAGCCAAGGTTCTGGTAGCCAGAAAGACTGAACAGGAGGTGCACTCGAGGGCAGGTACAGGTGGGTACCCCCAAGATCAGGGCTGGCCAGTGGAAAGAAAAGGGTGCTCACAGACAAATACAGGACAGGGACTGCACAGGGATCAGAAAGATGCAGGACAAGAACAGCCACTCTGGTTCAGGCCACAAGCTAGGGCCTCAACCATAGAATGAGAGGCCAACACATCAGAAGGCCACAGACGAGATGGCTAAGATGGAACAGAAGGTCACAGATTTGGGCCAATACATACAGGGCTAAGAGAAGAATAACAAGAACAAGGTTTGCCTGCAAATTGAGGGCAAGTTACTTCCCTGTGATGCAGGCATTGAAACTGAGGTAGTGCAGGGAACATGGCTGCCAGGAGGATCTCCAAGCCACAGAGCATGAAGAACTGAGCCAAGTTTACACACGGCTCACTGAGGACCCTGCTGGCAGGAGGCGAGCATTGCCCGTAGATCCTCACATTATGGCTGTAAAAGCAGTTAATGAAACAAATATTTAATGGTATTAACTGAATTGTGATTTTACATAAATAACTAACACAGATGAATCAGGAGAAGGCTGTCCTCACTCAGGCTGTCTTCCTGTGCCCAGACTAGGAAACAAAATGGAAAGAGGGGATGTTAGCAGAAGCTACAGGTTTGAGAGTGGTAAAAGAGAAGGGTTTCAGGGTAAGGAGAGGAAGCAGTGACTGCCGATATTGTCTGTTGATGTCTTTATCCCTACAGTACCAGGATAAGTGTATTGACCTCTTTGTCCTCTTTGCTGCAGCTGTTCATGGACAGAGAGTTAAAGTCCGGGAAGAAGTGCTTGGTTACGTGGGTCAGCAGGTGGTCTTGCCATGCGTCTTTTCCCCTGGTGCAGATCCTTCTATCAGGTCAGCCAGGTCACCTGGGTGAAGAACACCAACGGGAAGAAAGTCAGCATAGCTGTTTACCATCCTGAGCATGGCGCCAGCTACCCAAGTGAGGGCGTCAGTGGGCGATTCGTCTTTCAGAAACCCACCCTGCAGGATGCCACGCTCACTATCAAGTCTCTGAAGATGAGTGACGAGGGAGCCTACACCTGTGAGTTTGCAACTTACCCAAATGGCAATGAGGAAGCGGAGACCAAGGTGATCGTACTAGGTAAGAGTATCTGATGTCTAGGTCCAAGGCCAGAAACAGATGTGAAGTCTGGCTTTAGGAGCACATTGATATACTCATGTAGCTGGGAAGATAGGGTTCTAATCCTGGCTCTGTCGCTGCTGAATCGATTGCTTTCTGGTTACGCATCAGCTCCCCTCTGCTGACATTTTGTAAGCAATAGTGTGTGTTGTTCCTCTTCTGAAGTTTCCACATGGGATGGGTGTACTTCTCCTCAAGCCATTATTGTGGGATCTTGAAACTGATGGTGTCCTTTTTGAGACAAGAGATATTGGTACAATTTATTCAAGCCGCATCTATGAATGGTTCAAATTGTGACTCTACCATACCTACAGTTAGGAATCCTAGAGAGTCTCCTCCCCAGAGCCCATGGAACATACGGCTCATCCACTCTGCCCATCCACATTATCGGCTCAGATCCCTTCCATTGCCCTCAGAAATTCCTCTGTGCTTGTCTTATGCTTTCCTGATTTCTGATATGACCTTATATTAAGCTGTTCTATGCATCCACCACCCCTCTCTGTAAAGAAATAGTTGCTTAGAGCAGTGGTTCTCACCTTTTTTTCTGTCGGGACACACCTGACAGATGGTTTCTCACATGCGTGACACACTGACCCATGATCGTCACGGAGCTAAATGATAAAAGTACAGTTTACAACCACAGGAACCCCCCTGACCCACAATTATGGATGTAAAGCAGAATTATGACATTCCCCATACACACTCACCCTTCAAGAAAGACATTCTGGTTCTAGTGTCATCTCAGTAAAGCAGCAACACAAACTCCTACTACCAGGCTCAATAGCCAACAATTAAAAACTCATAAAAATTATTTTAAATTCTCCAAACACCAATAAAATTTCAAAACAGCAGACACATCACATAATATTCAGTAAATTAAAATGGCAGTCAATCAAGAACAATAAACTTAAAAGCCACCTTTACTTACCCCCTCCAGCAGCTCTCCTACTCCTCTTCCATGCAGGCCAGTAGCACTCACAGCAGCAGCAGGCAGTAGTGGCTGAAGCTCTGTACTCATGGTCCTCTTCCTTAGGGCACACGACCAGTCTCTCCTGTCTCTACACCACACACGTACCAGTTACACCCCCCATTGACCAGTTTCGTCTTCACACACCAATCATCTTCCGACCAGTTTTTCTCTTACACACACACACCAGTCACCATCCCGACAGTCTCTCTCTCTCAATATATACACACACAGGCTTCTCACTCCCATGCTGTCTCACACACACCCATTTTCTCCCTCCTGTGCTAGCTCTCGCCATATGCAGAGGCTTCTCAATCCCATAATCACTTTCTCTCTCTTACACACACACACCAGTCACACTCGCATACCAGTTTCTGTCTTTCACACACCAATCATCTCCTGACCAGTCTTTCTCTTACACACACACACACTTCCCACTCCCATGTTCTATCTTACATATACAGGCTTCTCACTCCCATGCTAGCTGTGTGTCTCCTCTCCCTGACCAATTTCTCTCAATCACACACATGCTCTCTCTCACACACTTATATAGATGATCTCAATCAAAGGCTCTCACTTACACACGGGCTCTCAGTCAGTTACACATGCACACTCTCAATCACACATTCAGGCTTGCTCTCTCTCTCATTTCCTGCCCCCCCCCCCCCCCCCCCCCCCCCCCCCGAGCACAGATGGTAGCTGCAGCAGCCGCCTCCTCCAGCCCCCGCATGCCAAGAAAGAAGAATCCCATCGGCCACGGGAGGCTCCTGCTGTCTCCTCCGTGCAGATTTCTGGCTGCTTCTAATTTTGCTTCGGGCCCACGTTAACTGCGCGGGGCCGCCGCGGCCCCGATGCCGTTACTTACTTTTCATGCGGCATGGCTCTTGTCTTCTTCCTGCGCACCCCACTCTGCACAGTCACTTCCTCGTTCCGGTCGGCAGGGGTGGTGGTAGGGTGGCGGGAAGAAGAAAGGCCCAGCCGCAGTTGCCAACTTCCAATGACAACTGCTGCCATTCCATCCGGGCTTGAACGTGCTGGTAGCCCAGGCGGCCAACGGAAGTGACAGTGGAAGATATGCCTGCCTCTCGCTCGGGGAAGAGCCCGCGGGAGACTGGGAGGCATGCAAAAAACGCGCTGGCTTAGATGACTTCTGAATCTGCCTCCTTTCACACTCCTCCCTTGACAGCCTCCTTCTAGATCATTGCTTCTATGGAAAGAGACTCTCCTCCTTTACATGTATTCCTTGGATGTGTTTTAAATGTCTCTTATCACACTTTCCTCCAGGGATACATGTTTACAATCTTTTATCTGTTCACATATGCTTCATGAATATTTTTGACTCTTTCAGAGGTTGCTCTCTGGACTTACTTTTGAAGGTTTCAGGCTCTAGAATTGTACACATTATTCCAAATGGAGACTTACTCATGCAAAGCAATTTCACTCCTTTTCTTGTTGGCTGTTCTCTTCCCTATGCAGCCTAAGCATCCTTCTGGCTTTTGTCATTGCTTTATCTACCTCTTTGGCCACCTTAAGATCATCAGTTCTCCCAGGTAATCCTCACATATGGGTGATGTCACTGGATGGAGCCCTGGCACGAAAACATTTTGTCAAAGTTTCTAGAAAGCTTTGACTGGCACACTGAGCATGCCATGATCCCTTTGTCCACAGGGGTCTCTATTCAGTCTCTTTTTTTTTTTAATGTGTGTTTGTTTTTCCGCAATGCAGTTTGCCATCGTGTTTAGGAGATCTGTGAGACTTTTTTTCTCACAACTTTTCCTCACGGAAACACTTGACATTTTACTTCACAAATATTTTCCCTACACGGGTCTCCCTTCTCGTACATTTAATGCCCTGTTTTTCATCAGTTCCTGTCACCACGCTAACAGTTCCCCCGGGTTACAACTGAATTGCGGCCACCTTTTCACCCTCTGTCCGCCCCACGATACCCGTGAGTGTCCTTGCTGCGAATCTCCACTAGGTCCATCGGGGCTAGAGGGTTGGGACATCCATGATTCCCATTGCCGCCAGGGTCACAGTCTATGCCCTCAACTAAGAAAATGCTTCATACTTTGCGTTCTAAACCAGAGCCCGCTGTAATTCTTGGGCGACAAACAATGCCAAGATCAGTAGAGGCACGGTGACATCAGTCGTCAACACCATCCATGACATCAGTGGCATCTTCCTCTGTGCTTGAGAATGACCGGGCTGAGCACTGAAGGAAACATCCTCACTGCCATGGTAACCGTCTGTTACCTTCGCCATTCTGGACATCAGTGGCAGTTTTCTCTGTGCTGGAGAATGACCTGGTCGAGCACAGAGGGGAAACATTGTCGCCGGCACAGACGTGGTTCCGCATTTGGTGCCAGCACTGATCCCACACCGGCATCAATGTCCATTCAGCCAGTTGCGAAGTGGTCCCAGGTACAAGTCTTCATGCTCCTCTGCACCCGAGGCGTTCCTCACTAACACTGGTGCCGGGTACTGAGCCACCACAGATTCATGTGGGAAGTGCCAGTAATGCCTAGCCTGCCTCCCCCTGTAGCTGCACTACCTATACCAGCTTCCAGGGAGGAGCTGGATGTCCTCGTCCGTTAGGCTGTCATCGATGCCTTCCGGAATCTACTAACACCGGAGCAAACGATGTTTGCCTCATTATGGCAACACCTTGTTGTGGCACCTACCAACAATAGCCTGTCATCGAAGCTGACTCGTCCTTCTGAGCCTTCACGAACCCCTATACCTATGCCGGGATCCTCGAGGGGCGATGAGCACTCTAATCCCGCTTAGGCATCGATCCCATCAAGACCTAAGCTAAGGACGTGCCTGAAACCATTGCTTTCGACCTGGACACTAAAAAGGACCAGAAGTTTTCGGGAGGTTATAGGTCCTAATATATTCCAAGAACTATATTGGTGTTACATATTGCAATTTACCAGCTATGTTTGACACAACACCAAGGGAACCTCTCTGCCATACACATGAAATTCGAGCAACACGTGATTGCTTCGAAACGTTCTCCTGTTGCCAGCAACAGGACTCCGTACCACATGGTAACCGGGGCAGTAAACCAGAAGTCCAAGATTATCTGTGGTGCATGGCAGATCAGAGATTATCTTTGTGCACAAGCTCCAGTAGATATTGGCTCAATTGCAAGACTGCCACGAGACCCTGTAATAGCTCTCTATGTTTCTTGCAAATCCTCCCTCCTTGGCTAGAAAACCAGCGAAGAAGGATGTAAGAGGGACCTTTTTACGGCTCCTGTGTGAGACCATGGTATCCAGATCACACCAGCTCCGCCAGTAGGCAGGCTCCTGGATTTTCCTACTTTGCCAGAGAACAGAACGGTCCACCCCACTGAGGACCAGGGCTCGGGGATACTGTTCCCTGGACACTACAAGGTAGAAGTTTTTAATCCCGCTATTTCCTACTTTCAAAGAAAATAGGCGACCTCCGCCCATCCTGGACCTCAGAAATCTCAATTTCTTCAGAAAGAAAAGTTCAGGATGGTGTCTCTCGGCATCATGCTTCCCTTACTATAACAAGGGGGTTGCCTCTATTCTTTGGACTTTCTATACACTTCATAGTGAGTCAATAACATTTTCAATACCAAGTTCTGCCATTTGAACTAGCTTAAACAACTTGTTTTTCACCAAATACCTAGCAGTGACTTCCGTTCATCTACAAAGAACAACATTCACGCATTTCCTTTCTTGGATGACTGCCTAATAAAGAGTCAATCCAAACAAGGAGCTCTAAATTCTCTAAGACTCACTATAAATCTAGAGTAGATCTGGGCACTACAGTCACAATGGCCTTCCAGCCCAACAACCACGCAGACATCCTATCAAATTGTCCATATCTCTGCGCACATGCAACATAGCCTGGGCCACATGATTCCACGATCCTCGTCACTCCTATGGCCAGACTAGCCATGAGAAGAATTCAGTGGATTTTAAAATTTCAGTGGCTCTAAGCCATTCCACCACTTTCATCCCTGCTCCATAACACCGATCCCATGCCAAATCGTCACATGATCTTGGCCATAGTCGCATCCAACTTGGGTTGGAGAACTCATTAATATCCTCCAAACCCTAAATGCATAGACTCCATTCCATAACAAGTCTCAGATCAACTTCCTGGAGCTTCAAGCCATGCGTTATGCCCTTTATGCCTGCCAACACTACCTCTCACACAAAACTTTGTGGATTCAGACAGACAACATAGTAGCAATGTGGTACTCGAACAAACAGGGATGCACAGGCTCTTATCTACTCTGCCAGACTGCTGCGCATTTCTGGGCCTGGGCCCTTGCACACTCCATGCATCTCCAGGCCTCTTATCTAACAGGCATACTGAACATACTAACAGACCATCTCAATCGATGTTCCATCCCCATGAATGGTCTTTGAATTCATGTATAGCAAGCAAACTTTTCTAGTCCTGAGGTCAACCAACCATCGACCTCTTACATCCAAATCGAACCACAGAGTGGACAGATTCTGCTTCCTACACAGGCATACAAATGCGTTAGCCATGGGCGCCTTTGCTTGCCCCTGCAACAAAGGCCTCCTATAGGCGTCTCTTCCGATACTGCTCATAGCCAAACCTCTCGTGAAGCTGCAGCAGTACAGGTTTTCAATGATTCTCATAACCCCATACTGGCCTCGACAAGTATGTTTCCCCATACTTTTCAACCCATCACTCCAGGAACCAATTTGCCTGCCCACAGGCCAATTTCATAACACAGACTCACTGATATTCTCAAGTATTAGTAGCTTCATGACAACCTTCAACACACAAGTCTTGCCATTTGAAATGGGCAAGATTTACTAAATGACATGCACAAAAAGGTATTGGCCCCTTTTTCTGCCCCACTCCATCTCTATTGAGCTATCTAGGATACCTTTCGGATTCTGGTCCCCAGACATCCTCAGCACGGGTACACCTCCGTTCCATCTCAGCGAACCACCAAGGGAGTAGGGATGCCCTGAACGGCTCAACCCCTTATGAGTCGGCTTATCATGGGTTTTCTACAACTTAAGCCTCCTCTATGATCAGATTACAGAATGGGGCCTAAATGTAGTGCTTACAAGGCTCATGCATTTCCCGTTCAAGCCTTTGCATTCCTATAACATTAAAATTCTAACATGAAAAATTATTTTCCTCGTAGCCATGACCTCTGCTAAAAGGGGTCAGTGAGTTACAAGCCCTTGTTGCATACTCGCCTGACACTAGGTTCCTCCGTGATCGAGTGGTCCTATGTACTCACCCTAAACTTCTTCTTACGGTGGACACAGCCTCTCACCTTACTCAGTCTATAGTCTGCCCATGCTTTCCCAAGGCCTCACTCTCACCAGGGCGAGAGGATGTTGCACACCTTGGACTGTAAGCGTGCACTTGCATTCTATCTAGACCGCACTGCACTCCATAGGAAATCCACCCAACTCTTTGCTTCTTTGACAGACAAGCTGGGAGTTGCAGTGGGCAAACAAACTCTCTCTAACTGGCTAGCAGACTGTATCCAATTCTGCAATGATGAAGCAGGCCTTCCTCTCCAGGGGTGAGTGCAGGCACGTTTTGTAAGGGCCATGGCAACGTCGGTAGCACATTGTCATTCAGTACCAATTGCCGACATCTGCTAGGCTGCGACATGGAGCTCTTTTCACACATTCACAGCCCACTACTGCTTAGATAAGGAAGTCTGTCAAGACTCTGCCTTTGGCCAGTTGGTCTTGGGAAAACTTTGTTCCAGTATAATCCCCAACTCCTTCCACAACCACTTGCTGTGATTTCAGGCTGCCTCCTCATTGCCAATAGCAGCCCAATTATTGTGCCTCCACACGAGTTGTCTGCTGTTGGTCTGTTGTAATGTGAGTCAGCCTGTAGCTTGCTAATCACCCATATGTGAGGACTACCATCCTGCTTGTCCTGGGAGAAAGCAGAGTTGCTTACCTGTAACAGGTGTTCTCCCAGGACAGCAGGATGTAGTCCTCAAGAAACCCACCCACCACCTCGCAGAGTTGGGGCCGCTTACGTTTTGTTTTATTTTTTGCTTGCACTTTTTTTGCTATAGAGACTGAAGGGAAACCCCTGTGGACATGGATGGGCATGCTCAGTGTGCCAGTCAAAGCTTTCTAGAAACTTTGACAAAAGTTTTCGTGATAAGGGATAGGGCTCCGTCCAGTGACATCACCCATATGTGAGGACTACATCCTGCAGTCCTGGGAGAACACCTGTTACAGTTAATCAACTCTGCTATATGAACACCCCCAGATCCTGCTCTTGTTTTGCGCATAGAACTTCACCCCCTATAGTGGACTGCTCCCTTGGTTTTGCAACACAAGTGCATGACTCCTGAGAGGATAGTCCTCACATTTCTTCCTTCTTATCCAAGTTCTGCTACCCTTGTTATTTGTAACTGCTCCTTCGATCACCACAGTTCTAGTTGTTGTATTTAATGCACTCCCGTTCCATGTAAACCAGCAAGATATGTGCTCATGATTGCCGGTATATAAAAACCTTAAATAAATAAAAAAAATAAATCATCCAATGGAGCCTGGCCCAGAACTTGGTCAAAATTTCTACAAATTTGACTGTACTCTACCAAGTATGTGCTGGCTGGCATGATACCATATGCCCAAGCAGGGACTCCTTAGTCCTTGCTTTTCTATGGAGCCCACTGGTCATAGATCTTCATGCTCCTTGCTTCTGAGGATTTTTACCAGTCCTAATCCAGACATGAGTCGTTCCTTAAGTGGCGCTAGGGGGTCTTCCTATCCCTTGTATCTGTAGGTAGGTTTTTTGTAAGCTTTTTTCTGTTCATTGTCATGCCTGGGCAGTGCACCAGCTCTGGTGTACCAAGGGGCATTGACTGCTTGCAGTCATCTCCTTCCCCCGTCCAATCATGGATAAGCAAACCAGAGGCTTTAAACAATTTCTTCAATGTTTCAGGGCAGCTTTGTACCATCATTGGTAAATCGTTGTGGTCCCGGTGCACGATATCCTTATGGAGCTGTTGCTGAGGATATGTGAATACTTCCCATTAACAGGAAGGCGGGCAGGGTCTATCTCATCCAGAAGGCTACTGGATTTGATAAGCATCAGCTGCCCCTCAAATCTGTCATAGAATCCGCTCCCAAGAGGGCCACGCATACTCTGACCCATTCCTCTCAGCCTCTGGGGAAGGACCTCAGGGCAATGGATGCTCTTGGGAGGAAAGTGTTTTAAGGTGGCCATGCTTGTTGCCCGCATTGTTTCTTATTAACTCTACATGAGCCAATACTCGCAGGATCTCTGGAAGCAGGTGAAGGAGGTAGCCAAGCGATTGCTTCAGCAGCTGGACTCCCTCCTGTCGCTGTGCGAAAGGGTCTGAAATTCGGAAAACACGAGGTCCGTTTTGACCTACGATGTTTTCAGAATGGCAATGAGGACCTCTGCAGTGGGAATCGGCACCCACAGAATGGCATGGCTGCGTGCCTCAGACATCTGTCCAGAGGTTCAGGAATGGCTTATTAGCATGCTGTGTACTGGGGAGGATCGCTTTGGAAATAGGTGAGAGTCGTGTTGGCCTAGTTGCAGGATCACCATGAGACCCTCCAACTGCTCTCTGCCGGCACTCCTGACCCATCTTCCTCCTGCTCCAGGAGATTGGTGAGGCAGGGGCAGAGGAGTTTTCTATTGCCAGAGGAAGTACTGTCCTCCGTCCCTTCGCTCCCATCAGCAGCATGTGTTGCTCCCACTGCTGCCTTAGGCAGCAGAGATCTCCCAAGCCCCAGCCGGCACCTCTGTCAACTCCTGGTACGGAGGGAGCATAAGCCAGTTGCCGGTGACCAGTATAACCTCAGACCAGTGGGTTCTGTCCAACATCCATCAAGGATACCAATTAAACTTATTGGGTGTCCCGCCAAATTGCCCTCCGTGCTCATTTTATGGGCTGGTAGCACATCAGGAGCTACTGCTTGTGGAGCTCTTAATGACCAAGACTGTAGAGCCTGTTCCACCAAGGCAGAGAGGGTAGGGCTTCTACTCCAGGTATTTCCTGATTTCTGAAGAGAACCGGATGACTCTGTCCCATCCTAGACCCAAGGGCCTTGAACAAATTTCTAAAAAAGAAAAGTCAAGATGGTTTCCCTGGGCACCTTAATCCCCCTTCTACAAAACGGAGACTAGCTATGCTCCCTCAATCTGAAGGACGCATACATCCATGTTGAGATCTTCCCAACTCACAGGAAATATCTCCGATTCATGGTAGGGAAACCTGTACTTCATGTACAGTGTTGTCATTTGGGCTAGCATCAGTCCCCTATCTAAACAATTGGCTGGTCCGAAACACATTTCAAGTGGGGGGCCATTTGATCCTTGCGCTTGACCATTCAGGTGTTAGAGTCACTAGGGTTTGTCATCAACTACTTGAAGTCCCATCTCATTCCTTCACCTCAGTTGGACTTTATAGGAGCCTTGCTAGACATGACTCAGCCTCATTCAGGGGCCACCACCCTGGCATCCCTAGCTGTAGAGATCCAGGGGAGCAGGCAGCACATGTTGAGGTTGTTGGGCCACAACTGTCGATGTCATTCCCTTGGCACTTTTTCACATGCACAGAGCCCAATGGACAGAGATGTCGCAGTGGTGCCAGGCTACGCAGAACCTGCAGGATTGCATCCAAGTCACCCCATCTCTCCGGGACTCTTTGACCTGGTGGTGTGTACTCTCTAATCTGGAATGGGGGGATTTCTTTCCGGAGTCTTCCTTCTCAAATTGTCATCACCAAGGATTTATTTATGGCTTTTCTATACAGACGTTCATTTGCACATTAAATTGGTTTATAATGAAACAACTAGAAAAACATGAAATTAGTATAAGATAAGAAGTTACAACTCAAAACTTAAACATCTCAAGAGTTCAGGACAGTTAAGTTACAGGAAGTAGAATGGAGAGAGGTTCAACTAATGGCAAAATTTTAACACATACAATAGTAATATTGGTGAGAAACAAAAACTTGTATAACTATATTCGAGCTTCAGGGCTTGATTGTCGGTGTGGAAGGTTGTTATGAAAAGGCTTGCTTAAACAGCCAGGTTTTCAATTTTTTTTTTTTTTTTTTAATTTTCTGTGTTGGGCTCTAGTCTTAGTTCTTGGGGCATTGGTTCCAGATGGAAGGACCAGCAAGAGATAGTGCTCGTTCACGGGTAGAGATGAGGGTATTGGCGAGGATCTGGTGGTTCTTTTTGGGGTTTTGAGAATGTGCCATTGCACATTTTTGATTATGTAGAGTCTTGTGTATTAAGGTTAGACTCTTAAAGAGTATTCTGAGGTGAATGGGAAGCCAGTGGAGGTCTTTTAGAATAGGCGTGATATGTTGGTTTCTTCAGGTATTTGTAAGGACTCTGGCGGCGGCATTTTGTAATAGTTGAAGGGATTTGAGAGTTGCGGCTGGGCGGCCTAATAGTATAATGTTGCAGTAATCCACTTTAGAGAATATTATTGCTTACAGGACAGTTCTGAAGTCCTTGTGATGTAGGAGGGGCCTTAATTTTTTTAGTACATGTAGTTTATAATAGTCCTTCATTGTTGTGTTTATGAATTTTTTTAGACTCAATTTGCTATCTAAAATTACACCTAGGTCTCTCACATCTAGCGCAATTAGGTGTTTAGATTGATTGATTGGAGGTGATATCTAATAGGATCTTATCGTTTAGTTTGGCTACGTGTTCCAGGAGTTACTGGTGTTACTCCAGTCCCTAGACTATTGTTAATGTATTTCTGGTGAAACTGAGGGAGACTAAGGAAATCAAGAAAGCTAAAAGTCAGGCGGAAGAAAGGATTGCCAAAGATGTAAAAAGAGGTGACAAAATATCTTTCAGAATTATTGGAGAAAGGAGAAAAGTCTGAAGTGCTATAGTGAAATTGAAAGGTGACAATGATCAATGTGTGGAGAGAGATGAAGAAACGGCAGAAATATTAAACAAATACTTCAGTTTGGTGTTCACTGAAGAAGACCCTGGAGAAGGACCATAGGTGGAGATGGGGTAGATGAAACTCCATTTACAGAAGAGAATGTATGGAAAGAGGTAGGAAAACTGCAAGTGGACAAGGCCATTGGAATAGATGAGGTTCATCCCAAGATATTGAGGGAGCTCAGATGTGCTGGCAGGTCTGCTGCGTGACCTGTTCAATAGATCCCTAGAAACGGGAGTGGTGCCAAGTGATTGGAGAAGAGCGGTGGTGGTCACGCTCCACAAGAGTGGTAGCAGAGATGAAGCTGAAAACTACAGGACGGTTAGCCTCATCTCTGTGTTGGGAAAATTAATGGAGACTCTGCTGAAGGAAAGGATAGTGTACTATCTACAGTCAGGAGGATTGCTGGACCTGAGGAAACATAGATTCACTAGGGGAAGGTCCTGTCAGACAAATCTGAGCTTTTTGATTGGGTAACTAAAGAACTGGATTGAGGAAGAGCACTTGATGTGATCTACTTTGGGTTTCAGCAAAGCTTTTGATACAGTCCCACATAGGAGACTTGTGAGTGAGTGCCAAGGTGGTGGTGTGGATTACAAACTGGTTGATAGAAGATGGCATGTGATGGTAAATGGAACGTACTCTGAAGAGAGCAGTGTTAAGCAGAGTGCCACAAGGATCAGTGTTGGACTGGTTCTGTTCAGTATCTTTGAGCGACATTGTAGAAGGGGATAGAAGGTAAAATTTGTCTATTTGCAGATGATACTAAGATCTGCAACAGCATGGATATACCAGAAGGAGTAGAGAGAATGAGTCATGATTTAAAGAAGCTTGAACAGTGGTTGAAGATATGGCAGCTGGGATTCAATGCCAAAAAGTGCAGAGTCATGCATCTGGGGTGCAGTAATCCAAGAGTTGTATGATATGGGCGTGAAGGGCTGTTATGCACGGAGCAAGAGAGGGACCTTAGGGTGATTGCTTCACGGTCTTCATGTTGATAGATGCTAAGTGACAAGGTGATAGCTAAAGCCATAAGAAGGCTGGGCTGCATAGAGAGGAATAACTAGTAAGAAAAAGGTGATAATCCCCTTGTACCAGGTCCTTGATGAGGCCTCACCTGGAGTACTGTGTTCAGTTCTGGAGACCGTATCTCAAAAGGGACAGAATGGAGGTGGTCCAGTGAAAGGCAACCAAAATAGTGGGTGGCCTCCATCAAATGACTTATGAGGAGAGTTTGAAAGACCTAAATATGTATACTCTGGAGGAGAGGAGGTGCAGGGGAGATATACCTTTCAGGTATCTGAAGGTATGTTTTAATGATGCACAATCAACAACGAACCTTTTTCCGTTGGAAAGAAATCAGTAGAATTAGGGGGTCACAAAATTAAACTATATAGGGAGCATGACTCAGAACCATGTCAGGAAATATTTCTTCACAGAGAGGGTGGTGGATGCCTGGAATGCTCTTCTGGAGGAGAAGGTGAAGACAAAAACAGTAGATTTCCTAGAGGCATGGGATATAAACACTGTAGATCTCTAAAGGTTAGAGGATGGAAATGAAGAAATGAGTGCATGGGTGTAACTTGCTGGTGTGGTGGTTACCACACACAACCAATAAGTCTTCATACTGTTGATGCAACTCCATCATTGCTCTCTGCTTCAACGGCAGGAAGTAACAGGGAATTGGTCTCAACGCAACAAACAAGGGTCCTGACTTTGGTCTGGGAAACTGATAAGTATGGGGGTGACTTGTATAGCTCAGCAGAAACTACCATAAGCTTGCTGGGCAGACTGGATGGACCATTTGGTCTTTTTCTGCTGTCATTTCTGTTTCTTGTCTGAGCTCAGACTTTCATGTTGGTTGAGTATGGACATGGTTATCTGTATTTAATCAAGTTTGATTGCTAGTCTGTCTACAGTTACTTTTGAAGAGAATACTGGCAGGCTGATTTCACTGCAGGAGTAAATATACTGTGACGTCAGTGTGTTCCGTCTCATCTGCTGGTAGAGGTGCATAACCCACTGGTCCTGAGCCCATCTGTCTATATTAAGGAAAATTAAGTTATTTCTCATTTAGTAACTTCATTGAATGTTCCCTAGTCTTCATACTTTTTTAAAAGAATAAAAACCCAATTCGTGTTTACCCATTTTACTTCACTCTATTATTTTATAGACCTCTTGTCTATCATATCTTGCTTTAGCCATCTCTTCTCCAAGCTGAAGAGCCCTAACCTCTCTATCTTTTCCTCACTGGGGAATCTTTCCATCCCCCTTTATCATTTTGGTTGCCCTTCTCTGTATCTTTTCTGCTATATCTTTTTTGAGAAATGGTGGCTAGAACTACATATAACTCAAGGTTCAGTTGCACTATGGAGCGATTCAAACATTATGATCTGTCTTATTCTCCATTCTTTTCCTCATAATTCCTAGCATTCTATTTGCTTTCTTGGCACCACCACACACTAAGCAGAGGATTGAAACATATCCACAGTGAAGCCTAGATTTTTTGCTGAGTGGTGACTGAGTGGAACCTTGCATTATATAGCTACAATTTGGGTTACTCTTCCCTAGGTGCATCATTTTACACTTTTCCACAATAACTGTCATCTGCCATTTGGTTGCCCAGTCTTGCAAGCTTCTCTTGCAATTTCTCATAACCCTCTCTTTTGATTTAACAACTTTGAATAATATTGTATCATTGGTAAATTAGATAATCTCACTCTACTTCCCATTTTAAGGTCTTTTATAAATGGTAAACAGCAGTGGTCTGAGTAAAGATCCTGGTGCACTCCATTATTCACCTTTCACCAATGAAAAAATTGACCACTTATCCCTCCTCTGTTTTCGATCTTTTAACCAATTCCCAATCCCCAGTAGGACATTGCCTCCTATCCCATGACATCTGGCACCCTCTCCTCATTGAATTTTCAAATTTCCCCATCAAAGAAATTGATCAAGTTTCTCTGACAAAATCTATCTCTGATTGAAAAAAAAAGCAGTTTCAAATTCTGTAATCCAAGGTGTTGCATATAGGGAAAAATAACCCTTGCTGTAGTTGCACGATGTTAGGTTCCATTTTAGGAGCTACCACCCAGGAAAGAGATCTAGGTGTCATAGTGGATAACGCATTGAAATAGTCAGCTCAGTGTGCTGCAGCAGTCAAAAAAAACAAACAGAATGTTATGAATTATTAGGAAGGGAATGGTTAATAAAACGGAAAATGTCATAATGCCTCTATATTGCTCCATGGTGAGACCACACCTTGAATACTGTGTACAATTCTGGTTGCCCCATCTCAAAAATGATATAATTGCGATGGAGAAGGTACAGAGAAGGGCAATGAAAATGACAAGGGGAATGGAACAGCTCCCCTATGAGGAAAGACTAAAGAGGTTAGGACTTTTCAGCTTGGAGAAGAGACAGAAGAGGGGTGATATGACAGAGGTGTTTGTCTTGAATGAGTAGATGTGACTCGGGTATTTACACTTTCGAATAATAGAAGGACTAGGGGGCACTCCATGAAGTTAGCAAGTAGCACATTTAAGACTAATCGGAGAAAATTCGTTTTCAGTCAACGCACAATAACGCTCTGGAATTTGTTGCCAGAGGATGTGGTTAGTGCAGTTAGTGTAGCTGGGTTCAAAAAAAGTTTGGATAAGTTCTTGGAGGAGAAGTCCATTAACGGCTATTAATCAAGTTTATTTAGGGAATAGCCACTGCTATTAATTGCATCAGTAGCATGGGATCTTCTTAGTGTTGATTCTTGTGGCCTGGATTGGCCTCTGTTGGAAACAGGATGCTGGGCTTGATGGACCCTTGGTCTGACCCAGCATGGCAATTTCTTATGTTCTTATACATTGTTAGAAATGGCAACATTACATATACAGTATTAGCATTGTATCCTTTTGCACAATCATCAGCAAAGAATATAGAAAGCAGAAGTTGCAACCAATAGTTTCAGTAAAGTTCTAATGTTTAGAGCTGATACTACCGTAGCATAAATATGTGATGGCAAGAGAGAGGTTCAGACAGTCCATGTTGAAAGAGTGCACTCAAAGGGAGTACAGCCTAAGGGCCACAGCAGCAGAGTTAAATAGGAAGTAAGCAAGATCAGGACCAAAGAGTGGAGCATGACAGCAGAAGGCCCAGGAGAAGACAAAGCAGCATAGAGGCAAGAGGCCCAGGAGAAGACACAGCAACATGGAGGCAGCAGGAGGATGAGATGAGATGAGACACCAGCATGGTGGCAGCAGCAGGATGAGATGGGACACCAAGTACTTGTGACTTGGATTGGCCACTGTTGGAAACAGGATACTGGGCTTGATAGACCCTTGGTCTGACCCAGTAAGGCATATCTTATGTTCTTATTGAATTCCAAAAACCACCCCATGCTCTGCTTCAGCAGAGATTCCATTAATTTACTCATAGCCAAGATCATAGTAACCTGCTTGTAGTTTTGGGACTCCTCCTTGCATATGCTTTTGAGAAGAGAAATCATATCTGCCTGTCCCCTGTATTTTGGAGACACTCCTGGCTCTAAGGAGCGATGGATAAGATAAAATAGTGGCACTGCTAGAAATTCCCTTTTAAAATCCCATTTGGCCCTATTGTTAGCTGCTCACAAACACAGTCTGAAAACTGAAATCCGCTGCTCTTCCATTCCTGTTTGTGGGATTTTTCTGTGGTATTAGTCCAGGGTGGCTTTTATGCATCAATAAGATGTCATTCAGTGTAAGCTAAGACCTGTTTAAACCCAGTCTGTTCTAGCTTTTGAAGAATAAACTTAGAACATTTTCATGTACTAACACATTCTGATGATGCTACTTTTTATCACTTTTACAGCTGAACCTCAAAACAGTGCCCAAGCTGTTCCAGTTATAGCCAATGAAACAGAGAGCACAGTAGCCACTTGCATCTCTGCTAACGGGAGGCCTCCATCTGAAATAACATGGCAGTCAAGCCTTTCTGGCAATGTTACTACCACACAGAGCAACAACACTGATGGCACAATCACAGTCACCAGCCAGTTTAAGACTGTTCCTACGAGTCAAGCTGATGGGAAAATGGTCACCTGTGTCATCAAGCACAAAGCAAGCAAGGAGCCTGTCAGCATTCCAGTGGTTCTATCCGTTCAGTGTAAGTACTTCTCCTCCTTCCAGTGGTTCTATCCGTTCGGTCTCGGTACTTCTCCTCCTTCCAGCGGCTCTGTCCGTTCGGTCTCGGTACTTCTCCTCCTTCCAGCGGCTCTGTCCGTTCGGTCTCGGTACTTCTCCTCCTTCCAGCGGCTCTGTCCGTTCGGTCTCGGTACTTCTCCTCCTTCCAGGGGCTCTGTCCGTTCGGTCTCGGTACTTCTCCTCCTTCCAGGGGCTCTGTCCGTTCGGTCTCGGTACTTCTCCTCCTTCCAGGGGCTCTGTCTGTTCAATCTCGGTACTTCTCCTCCTTCCAGGGGTTCTGTCAGTTCAGTGTCAGTACTTCTCCAATGTGGAGACTGGAACAAATTGTTCCCTGCAGAACGATAGATGTTGATTCTATCATTTTATATGTAGATCCCCCAGAGGTGACTATCGAGGGATATGATAACAATTGGTACATCAGCCGGAGTCAGGCAGACCTCAAGTGCACAGCTAAGGGAAACCCATCGCCAACAAGCTTTGAGTGGACAAGGTAAGTGCAAGTCTTGCAGTCCTTGAGGCCATGCAGCAGGCAATATAGGTAGCCCTGAGTTTATGGTGGATGTGTCCTGTGATGCTGCTTTAATGTGAATATTTCTGTAACATTTGTATAGATCCTGACATTTTCTGGCAGTAACGGTCTCCCTATGCACAGGTTGTTCATGACAGGCAGTGCTTTCCAAGGCAGTCTCTGCTGTGGTCTTATTCTCATGTCTGTTTGATTGTAGCTCTAACGGGTCTCTGCCCGATACGGTGGAAGTCATCAACAACCTCTTGGTGGTGAAGCCAGTGGACCATCGGGTGAACATAACTTTTATCTGCAAAGTATCGAATGCAGTGGGGACCAACTTCAGGCAGCTGAGTGTTCTGATCCGAGGTAAGATGCCCTCTTCACTTGCTGCATTACGTGGGGAGAGTTCAGTAGCTATCACACTTACCCCTCTGCCGCTGTACGGGATCATTCTCTGTAAGAGACTGACCTTCTAACCTCTGAGTAGCTACACGTGGAGAGCTGGACCGCCATGCTTGTTCTCATTTCAATATCTGTTTAGTGCTGTAGTAGTGCCTGATGAGACTGACTGAGGTGTGTGCACAGAACGTGGAAGACGTTTGAGTAGACGTGTTTCACGACGGAGGTGTGTGCACAGAACGTGGAAGACGTTTGAGTAGACGTGTTTCACGACTGAGAAGTCTTCCCATCAACCCTGCGAGAGGTAGTGTAGAAGCACCCTGAGGATTCCTACCCTGACACTTGCCCCTGGAGACAATCTTCTGATTTAGTGCATCGCAAATGCTGCAGGCAGTGGATTTTCTATCTGCCTATCTGTAGAGGTCTGCAGCTGCTCACTGAAGAGCAATAAATGAAGACTGCTTTGTTGCATGCTGGCAGTGAGGAGGACCATAGGGACTGTATTGCATGGATGGATTTTGTGATTAATAATGTAAGGGCAAGCAGCATCTTCAGTTTTCCTTTTTCTATAAGGTTTTGTTTTGTTTTTTGTTGTTGCTGAGCGTAATTCCCCTGTGTAATACATAAACTACCCAAAAATAAAATAGTTTGATTTTACTTTGCCACAGACCTCTGCGATCAGCAGGGACCGTTTTGAAAAGGTTATTTTGTCCTTCCCCAGTACAGTGGAGTGGGTCTGAGATTAGCATAAGTAAATGCGGCCTCATGCATTGAAGCTAGGAATATGGGGACGCGTCCAGCTTGTTACTGGGCTTTTGCACTGAAGATGTCCCGTGGGTTCTGTTCCGATTCTTTGATCTGTGATGACCTCCTTAGAGATCCCATGTGTGGCGTTAGCATGAAAATGTCAGCCTTTCCTATGGGGCCCCCAGCAGGTAGCGAGCCTGGGATACTAGCGGGCTTGGTGAGGTTTTGAATCTTCTCCAGTTCGTCTCTTAGCAGAGAATCTCCGAGATGAATCTGGGTCTTCTAAGCCGGTACTAGTAATGGGAAAAGGGGGTGCTGGGAGAGGTCAGCCAGGCAGCTCCAGCTGTTGCTGCTCCTGCTTCATGGCTTTGGATGTGCGAGGACGTGTGCGTGATTCTTACATCTGTCCACACGTGTATTTCTTTTATCCAGAGCGAGCCCTGATGCAGCAGCAGAGCAACGCTGGAGCCATCGCTGGTGGTGTAATCGGGGGGATCCTGGTGCTTCTGTTGTTGGGTGCCCTTGCCCTCTTCATCCTAAAGAGAAAGAAGAGCGATGCCAAGAACAACTCCTATACCCCCAAGACTCGGATCTTTGGTAACGGTGCCACATCCCACGATTTCACTTACCACGAGGACTCGGACAAGCCCCTGAAAGCGCCTGCCGCAGGCCTGCCCCGGGAGGAGCTGCCCCACACCCAGCCAGAGGAGGAGAAGTATCAGGCGTTTCTGGCGGAGGAGGAGGAGGAGGAGCGCTTCAATGAAGTGGGTCCCATGTTGCAGCTGAGCTCCCACTACCGGGGGGACGATCCCTACGTGGATGAGGACATGGAGTCTCAGAATGACGGCTCGATGATCTCCAAGACGGCAGTCTATGTCTAAGGGGGGATGTCTGTCTGAGCTTCACTTATTTATGCGACGGATCGAATCCCAGCCTCTGCCCAGGGGATCTCTGCGCTGCCTTTGGACATTCTCGGACTTCTCTTTATGGGGAAGTGTTGGGGGGGCTGATGCGGAGAGAGGGACATAGAGGGAGGAAAGGGAGCTGCGGTGTGACCTCGCCACAATCACAGCTCTCTTTCTTCTGCGGGTCTGCAGATCTATGGACCTCGCTGATGCTTTGTTGAAGGTTAGTTTTTTGCTTTCCCAAAAGAGCAGCCTGGACTGTGGGCCTGAGATCTTTGTAAAACTTGTATTTCTATGGGACCTTTATTAAAAATGACTCGGGGGGGCTGGGGGGGTCCCTGAAATCCTGGGACCGGTGTAACTTAAGGAGATAATGGTGCTGCTTCTTTCATGGGCTGTGCTATCCTCCTTGTTTAACACCAGTGACAGAATATTCCAGAGCTGAATAAACACAGTCCTGATGGCAGCAGCACCTCCCTCAGCACAGTTGGGTTGAGTGTGTGGATGTGAAAGTAACCGATGCTCGTTCAGTATCTGCATCCAGGTAGATAAGCCTGGAAGGAGCTGCTCGGACAGCTTTTGCTGAACTGTGTGTGTTACCAGTGGCGTCTGCCTGTTGCTAACCATCCCTGAGCTCTGCAGATGTGCAACTCCCCGCTCCTTATAAAAAAAAAAATAAAAAAAAAATCGGTGGAACATTTTTATTTCCTTTTCTTCCTGTTTGCAGAAAATGCTCTGAAACGCTCCAGTTGTGCTCTGCCTTCCCATCACATTAAATGATTTGCTAGGAAAACAGAGCCAGTGCTTCCCAAGTCACGTAGGCTTGGATGTAACACAAACCCCAACTTAAACGCTGTCCCAATTTTTTAAAGAAACGTGTTAAGAGTGGCAGTAACGTAGACTATTTGGCCCATCCACTCTGCCTCGTTGCCAGCGGTAAGGTGGGCTTGGCAGATCACACACTGCTACTTGCAGCTCTGCACACTTTTTTTTTTTTAAGCGAACATTTTACTGCCAATGCAGCAAGGAGTGTTTTTGCTCAAATACTGTGCATTTAAATGAATGCCTTTGCATGGAAAATCCATACAAATGAAGGCATTAACTACTACATCCCAGTGTAGAGAGGGGCTTGGCTTAATTCACAACTTGGTAGCGCTGGAAACGTCACTCCTGGTCCGAGGTGACCGGAGAACGCTGCCCGTCCCTCCGTCTTGCTCCTGTGACCGCCTCCTCACTACTGCTGCCGTGCCACAATTCCCTGATCCCTGCTCCTTTTAGGAGACTCATTAATCTGAGTACACAAGAGGAGTCCCAGGGCAGGGAGAAAAGTGATATAAAATCGCAGCTTGAGCAGTGTCCCTCCCAGACTCAGGATTTTCTGGCTCTGAGGTATGGAATTTTGCTGGGGGGGGGGTTAGGAGGAAGTAGGTGCAAGCTGAAAGGCCCCCATGCATCTGTACATTTTACAAAAGTCATCAAAAATGTCTGGGAAATGAATCATTTTTCTTTCTTAAGACTAATTTCAACAGAATTGGGAAGCGACTTTTTAAGGCACCATGAACTCCCCTGTTCCCCAAGTTAAAATCTGAGCTCTAACTCTGATGCATTAGGTTACTATTGGGAGTTTGAAAAGTTTGTGCTGAGTTTCTTAGCTCATTGTTTTAACGCTGAGCCTCCGGTTAGATGCTTTTTGGCTCTTGTGTGTAAATCCTAGCATTAAAGTCAATTCTTCTGGTACATTTAGCAGACTGCAGTGCCTGCTTATTGCCCCCTTGCAGCACCTGGAAGTTGGACAGATAGGTTCTTAAAGTGTCCTTTTATTGTATCCGATCTGTATTTGCTGACCTGATGGAGCAGTGCTAACGGTTGCCTCTGCAGTTCCTGGATGGCTGCAGCAGAGCACGGTTTGTGTAACTGCACAGGAAGAGAGAGAGGATAGCCACAAACTCTGCTGCTGTCATTCACTGCCCAAATGCAATTTTTTTGTGCTGATTTTGGAATCCCGTGAAGTTCAACGTCTCCTCCGTATATGGGGCATGAACGGCATGCAGAGCTGTTAAGTGCTGTCCTTGTAAGGCCGAGGAGTAATGGAAAGTGACGTCTCGGGCAGAGTGCCCAGGGGAAAAGACCCGGCACTTTATCCCGTGGAGAGCAGGACGAGGGTTTCTAAGTAACCGAGAACGTGGCAGGCCTCAGGCTGGTGTTTGCTTCCTTCTGGTCCTCAGCTCTGCACAGGTTACAGAGGGGGGTACTGATACTGTGCTGAAAGGGCTCCGGGCTGGACATAAGAGACATTTTCAGGCTCCATGATGTGCTCTTTGACCCTGCACTTCTCGCCCATCTCCTGCGATTCCTTGCAGTGTAGGTTTTACTACGCTGAGGCGCTCAGCCCTCCTGGGGAGCGTGGGAGGCTGCTTCAGACCTGCCTGCTCAGCTCAGTTATGTTTTTATTATTAGGGTTTGTTCATTTTTGTTGAAATATTCACTTTTTTTTCTGTAATGTGGGATTTATTATCTTCTCTGATCACTACTGATGAACCTGCATTCTGTGTAGGATTCCCTTGCATTTTCACTTTTACTGTTTAGTCGTGTTTTATATAAACAATGTCACTGCTAGGGGTGGGGTCTCTGCCTGATGGGGCCTGGGTGAGCTGTTTCCTAAATTTGATTCCTGAACTGTTGCAGTTTTTGTTTTCTCTCACTGTATAATAAATGTGTTTTTTGTTTTTTAATGAATGATCTGCTTCTGGTCTGACTTTATGGGCACAGCCTGGGATTTGGTTTCCTGGTTGGTTGGGTGTTTTTTGTTTTTTTGTTTTGGGGAAACAAATGTTTTTTTCCTCTGAGAATTTGACAGTTTTGTTTATAATTTGATCAAAAAATGTCCTTTTTTTCTGTTTTTACTTTCCTGTCAGTGGCCATAGAGCAAGCCGGCTCAGGCTAGTTCTCTGCAGTTGCCTTCCATGTAGTGGCAGTGTCTATCTTGGGCATTTTTTGGTATTTTTCAGAATTCAGGTCCATGTTAGCCAGCTGTAAGATTTTGAGATGATATAGGACACAGCAAGAGCAGTTTTGAGATGCCTTATGGACAGATTAACATTAACTGCTATTGTCTAAGGATATTTGAACAATATTGTACTTTTAAAGTTAGCCCTGGCTGTTGAGAGAGAGCGAGAGAGATTCGTATGGGGATTTTATTGCGGCTGTTGCATGTTGCACTGATGTGGAGCCTCCATTGCAAAGTTTGCCTGGAACGTGTATAGCGATGCATGCTTAGACTTTCTGCTGTGTGGTGGTGCAGAGCAGTCTTGTCCAACCTCTTGGTTCGGAGGGGGGCCTTGCGAGGCCGGATTAACAGCATCACTATTATTAAAAACACCAAACTACAACTTGAGAGAGTTTTTAAAGTAGCGTAGTCCAACAGTCTACTCTACTCCTAAAATTTAGATTCTAAAAAGTTAACCAAAGTCTCTCGTGTCATAAGCTAATCACGTTCAGTGGGAAATCTGACACTGCTTTTGTTTACACAAGTAGTCTGTCTGCTCCAATTGTAGAGCTTGCAATGCGCAATGAGGCTGTTAAATGTTCATCTGTAAGCAGAGACTGTGACTTTGTATTTGCATTTTTCCTTCTTGAAAACAACTTCTCAGCAGTAGGTGCTACCAAACATAGCAATGAACGTCTTGGCATCTTGTGACAGATTGGGGAACCTGTGAGGTGAAACATAAGACCTGTAGAATCTCAGAAGATCCTGTTCAGTAAAGGTGCCCTTCAAATCACTGTCATTCTTAATGCAATGAGTTCCATCTGGTATTTATCAGCACAGTCTTTCGGATCAGTTTGAAACGGATTACTCAGTAGCTTCATGACATCACTGTTTTGTTTTGGGTTTTTTTCTGAAATCCTCAAACTTTTGTTTGAAGTCATCAATCAGTATGACAACTAATTCTGAGTACGTCTCATGTTGCACTGTGTCAGTAGGTCTCGTAGAAAGACTGTCAAGTGTACAACTTCAGAATCAACTGTGAATGAATAAGCTCCAATTTCTCAATGAATGTTCATATAATATGTGCGGCAGATAATTCTTTCATTGAAGTTTCACGTTCAAGTCTGCCATATATTTGATCGTATCAACCAGAAATGCCAAGTCACTCACCCACAAATTATCATCTAGGAAACTTATATCCTTCCCTTTGTTGGCCATGAATGTCTTTATTTCATCACGTAAACTCCAGAATTTGGATAGCGTGCCTGACCTGCTGAGTCATCAAACTTTGCTGAAGCAAATCACATCATCATGATCTGAGCCCACTACCTCCAGAAAAGATTTAAACTCCCTGTGATTCAGACATTTGGATTGTATGAAGCTGACACTAGATACGACTTTTTCCATCACATTCTTTATTTTCAGTTTGTTGGCGCACGAGTTTTCCTGGTGAATGATGCGGTGGTGTATGACTTCCTGTGGCACTGATTTCTCCAACAAGGTCGCAAATCCGTTCCACTTCCCTGCCATGGCTGGCGCTCCATCTGTTATGCCAATCAGCTTGTTCTCACACAGATTGAACTTCTCCATTACCTGTTTTACTTTATGAAAGATCTCCTTTCCTGTTGTCGTGCCCTTCATAGGACACAGATATCAAGCAGTTTCTCAACAACAGAAAATGTTTCTGTAACTCCTCTTAGAAATATTGCCCTCTGAGCTGTGTCACTTATGTCTGTGCTCTCATCAACTGCCAAGCTGTAAAACTCGCAAGCATCAAGTCTATTGATCAAAGTCTCTTGAATGTTTGTCGCCAGGCCATCAACTCTTCTAGCAATAGTCAGAGAGGCTGACATCTTGCACCACAGACTTATCGGGGCAAACCAGATTCGTAAACAGTGGCAAGCATTCCTTAACCAAATTCCCATCTGCAAATGGTTTTCCTCTTTTGGCTATGGTTTCTGCTATTAAAAAGCTGACAGTTGTTGCTGCTTCGGAACTCTGGCTACTTTAAACCAAGACTGTTGTTGAAACATAGCATCGTCAGCCAAGTTGATCCGATCAGTTCGTGGTCGACCAACGAGGCATCGAATTTACTTAAGGCTTTGTAGTGTAATGTCTTTGTACTCCTTTTGAATAGCAATTGTTTGGTAAATCAAGCACAAAACTTGACCTACATGTTCCACGACGAAAAAGTAATCCATATGCGATTTTTGACCTTGGCTTTACATTTTTTCACTCATCCTACTTCCACTCTCAGATGCCGCCATTTTTGCTGTCAGTATTGACAACAATTATCTGTAAAAGCTGGAATGGACCAAAGCAGACTTTAACTCTCTCCCTCTGCCCTCCTTATGCAGCTCCTCTCGGCAGGCTGTGTGTGTCGCTCTCGCTCTCTCTCGCGCTCTCTCTGTCTCCCGCCTTTGTCCATGCAGCAATGCATGTGCATGCCTCTCTCTCTCTCTCTCCACCTGATCATACTCAATCTTTTCTCTCTGATTCCCTCATCGGGCAGTTTCTTCTCTCTCTGTTCCCCACCTTATGCTGCTGGGTGTGTGTCCTTCTGAAGTCCAGCACATCTACAGCTCGCTCACACACCCTGTCCTCTCCCCTCGTACTCTCCACCCTCAGATTCCCGATTCTACCCCTTCACCTCCCGCCTGCTGGGTCCCAGGTCGATGGGTGGCAAAGGCAATTAAGTTTTCTTCGCTTTCCTCTGCCAGCAGGGGAGGATTGGGCATCCCCCAGTGGGCCGGTCGCTCTAGTCACGTGGTCTGCCGAGCGCGGCGTGACAGAGCTGTGCTTGGCAGACCACGTGGTATCTCCTGGGTGGCGAATCCCCGGGCCGGTCATCGGCGGGAATCCACCTGTCTGCCAGTGTCGGGGCCTTTTTCCGCCCGTGTGACAACAGGAAGTTGCATCAGAGGGGGGGCGGGACGCAGCATAGCAGAAAGGCCCTGAAGCCGGCAGAGGAAGGCGAAAGAAACCTTTAATCGCCTTTGCTGGCGTTCGACCCGGCAGGCGGGGGGTGAGGAGGAAGTGTGGGACATGGGAGGACGAGATGTTGCCTCTCTGCCTGCCCCTGTTGCAGCACGTGGCTCAGGATGCATGGGCGGGTTCCCCCCCCCCCCCCCCCCCCATCAGAAGGCAGCCGCGACCCCCATCTGGGGTTGCTTTAGTGGTCGGTAGATATGGAAGGGAATTTTTCCTCTCCCCCAATTTGCAGGCCGGGTAGAAAGGCTTGGAGGGCCGCACGTCGGACAAGCCTGGTGTGGAGGAAGCTGGATGGGGCAGCGTAAGTGATGTCCAAGACCAAGAATCCTTCCTCTCTGGTCTGTGCTGGTCAGTGTGTCGGGACTGACAGGTCACTCTTTCCCATGTGCAGAGAGAGACCTGGAGATGCTGTACAAGAGCCTGATCTGTGCAATTCTCAGCTTCTTGGTTGCCTCTTCGTCTGCCTCGTCTCCTGTCTCGTGTCGGAGTGACTCGAATATCTGAATCTTTCTCCCTCCTTCTACCTTCTTTTTTTTTTTTTTTTTTTTTTACTTGAAAAAGATCATAACCTTGGTTTTTGAGTTTAGTAATCCTAACAGATTTTTAAAGAGCGATAGCAGCCCTCTTAGTTTCGGGGATGGGGAGCCGATACCTTTCGTGTAAGGTAACACTGAGTGAGAGAGGCAGAGCCAGGTGGGTCACGCTGCTGCTCTGGCTCTCATTCAGCAGAGCTTGAAGCTGTTACAACATAGCTTTGTGTTTCCTGCTGGCCGCAGAGCTGGAAGACATCCCGAGACCTTCCTGAACCCGTTGCTGAGGCTCAGGTTACACCTCTTCTGGCTTTGCCTGTCTGTCTTGCTCGGGCCGCATTCTCTGTCCTGCCCCCATTGCTTCATACCTCGAAGGTGGCTGGGTTTTGCTTGTGCTCACTTTGCGCAGGGTGCTGACGTGCTTGAACAAATATGCGATGCGTTCTCTTGCTGGAAAAGTGAAATAACTCATAAGTTAAGAAGGAAGCATGCACTGTACACAGAGGTATTTAACCTGAATACGATGGAGCATGGGTGCCAAAGCCCCTTCAAGCTATCCAGCCTTCCTTCCAGGGCTGAAACTCTGGCAGTACAGCTCACAAGTTACAAAAAGGCTTCTGCTAATTCAAGCCCTTCCTTCTTACTATAATATTGGTGACTGGCCTTACTTTCTGGCTTCTCTCTCTTGCTTCACAGAACTCTCTCCCCCTCCCAGTAGCAAGGAGTGAGCAAAGCCTGTTTCTTGTCTTCACCACCCTTAATGGAAAGAGTTTCCTCTCTCTCTCTCTCTCAGATACTATGAACTTTTGTGCTAGAAATTCCTTTCCCCTTTAAAATACTGAGAGCGATAACCTTCCTGCACAGATCTCTGGGCTGACTTTCTTCTTTCTGTACTGCAGAGTCTCACCACTGATGGACAGAGAAATTACCCACGCTTTCTTGGGATTATTGTGACCCTCCGCGCTGCCGTTCTCATTAATATTCTCATCTTGCGCAGAGTTTCAGTTTCAAGGCTGGGAGCTGGGCGGGCTTCCCTTCCTGGCTGCTTCTGTACTTTCCATCAGTAACTCTGGAGTGCTGGGTAGTTTTCTGACTTGGGGAAGTTTGAGATCAATGTTCCAATAAATGCACAGTCTTCAGTTTTGTTGCCACTTATCCTGATAAATGTTTTTTGTAAATAAATTGGCGTCCATATAAAACTAATCCAGATAAGTGTGAGGCATTTCAGAATGCAGTTAGGGGAATAACTTATCCAGTTAACCTCTAGATATGGTAAAGAGCAGGGCTGGAGTTATCTGGGAATGTATTCAAAAAATACAGCAGAATATGTGGCGAGCATGGGTTTGTATATATGTGGGTTTTGGTTTTTTCTCAACAAGTAAGCAAGTGTCAATGCAATGCTGGAAGCTGCTAACTTTTAGCTGGATAAGCTGATCAGTTTTCCAGTTCTTTAAATATTGACTTATACGATTTTGTTTTCTTTAATTTTCCAGAAACTTCTGCTTGTGGAAAACTGGTTTTAATTTTAGTGCTGGGCTTCTCGGGATTATTTGCTGCTATTTTGTTTTGCATGTATTGAAATGTTTTAACTTTTTTTGATTTTTGTGGCTTTGTGTATTCTTGTAACCCACTAGGAGCAAGTATTATGGACTAAAAATGTTCATAAGAAATTTCTCCTGTCCACCCAGGATATACTGGGCTGGTGGAGGATCACTGTCTCCGAACTGCTTGCTTAGGGGGAGAGCTGAACCAGGAGTGGGGTCAGGTTCTCCAAATGGGTTTGTCCTGTGCATCCCTTGACTGGAATGAACCTCCTTCATAAACCAGGGTACGTTGGCGATGACCTCAACCCCTCAAATTTACTGCTAATGCCCTTGTTAGTACGTGCACTGTGAACCCACGTTAAATATACTGACCATCATGCTGAGCACTACCAGCACCAAAGGCCTTCATTGCTTTACAAATCATGGATCCAAAAATTCAGGAATTTTTTTAGGTACTTCTTTTGCAAATAAAAATTGAATTAAACACTTATCTTGAGTATCTTTTTTTCTTAAGTTGTTTTTTTTGTGTGTGTGCGCCATGTTTCAAGATGAAACTCTGCTTCAGGGGATACTCTTGCACAATACGACATACGCACTTATAGATTTCAGCAGCTCCGTGGCCTTTGTTGCTGGTAGTGCTTAGTATGATGCCCTTCACTAGATTTAATGTGGGCTCTCTTTGCTTATTTGTGCTAACAGAAGAGTTTCTGGGGACAGTTTTTTACCAGACCCCTCCTGGAGTTCATAAGGGGTAACTTTTTTGGCGCTGTGATGCTCACGAAAGGCAGTATTGGGCATGGCTGCTTATTTGTTCCTGTAGACACTTAACTTGCAGCAAAAAACATTAATTTACCTGTAGGAGAGAGGGTAGGAGTTGCTGAAGGTCCACGAATGCTTCTGTTTGGTCCCATAGTTTCTTTCGGCTTTTGTAATAAAACCTCAACCAAAGAAATTGGAAGATAGAGACGACAATCTCCCGTGGATACAGTCAACAGGCACGCCCTCCTGCTTGTAGGCCTTTTGTGGAAACCGGGAGTCTGGCAAATGCAGGGCTGCACGCAATAAGGTGCACTCAGTTGAGTGCGTGTTTTGTGTGCAACCTTCACTGCCGCCGTAACGAGGAGCTTTGCATGGAACGATGTGCAGTCAGGTTAGCCCTCTGAGGAAATTCCACTTCATGGTTTATGTAGCTTGTGAGTGTTCTTGGTATGAACTGCTTAGAGCTTAGACTAAGCAGTCTATAAATATTTTTAAACAAATCACACCCCATCCTTGGAGAGATGCTCAGCCTTCCCTTGTATTTTCTTAGCAAAGCAACTTAACTCCTAGTCTGAGTGGAGGAAAATGTGACGTCTTGGGCAGAAGCTGGAGTTGTGGTACCAGGGCTTTGTGCACGTACAGCCTGAATCGTGCTTTCTGCACATAACATTTTATGTGCATTCAGGGATTCGTTTTTGTGTGCATAATCATGAGTTCAAGAGACTCCTCTTCCTACTGCAGAGAAAACCTGTGCTCGGCTTCTGGAAACGGCTGCGTGAACCCTTTGACTCGGGTCTGCATGCTTTTTAACCCTCCGTGCAGTAGCTTACCATTTATTTTCTGCACTGTGGCTGCTAAACCTTTTACCCTGCTTTCTGGCTGTGGGTCCACAGTCAGCAGTAAAGGGAGAAATGGGTGCATAGAGTTGAGAGGCTGAGAAATGGCCCAGATACGCTGATTATGTATGGGGAGGTGAGCAAAGCAGACTCTGGGGCCGCTGCAATACAGTGCGCTCACATGAGTGCACTGTTTAACCCGCTGTCAGACGTGGGTTAAATAGGCACTAATCCACCCCATAATGCAATAGGGGGATTAACGCGCGTCCGACGCGGAGTGAATGAGTTAGCGCTCATCACATGCAAATTACTCATTCACTCCGCATTCAAAAAAATAAATGTGCGTCTGAGCGCTCAGCTATGAACGCCTGCCTGGAGCAGGCGTTCATAGCTGAGCGTGCGTAAAAGTACAGAAAAGCCGGTAAACTCTGCATCGGTTTTCATTACCGGCAGCCGCCGCGGGGTCGCGTTAGCAAGGAGGCACCAAGGTTGTGCACGTGACCCTAGCGCCTCCTTGCTAGCACAACCCCCTCATTTGCATATTGCATGGCACCCCCCCTTGCGGGTGCCATGCGTGTCCTAAGAGAGCGGGTGCTGAAAAGTCAGAATTTATTGCATTGGCCCCTTTGTCCTCTGGAAAGGATAGATTTCTCCATTCCCTTTAATTTGGAAGGCCTGTGAGAATGGGGAGAGCAGCACTTGACTAACATGATTCATTGCTTTGGTATTCCTGCCCTTAGCACTTCTCTTTCATGACACAGCCAGGGTTAGGTGAGTCTCCTGCTTCTTCCCAGTCCCTTGTACACCTCCTTCCCCCATTCAGGTCTCTCTGCTCCTCCCCCCTTCCTTGTCTAACTCCAGGTTAAAAATCGAAACTTGGAAAGCTTGAATGTGGCTGTTACTCTGGGATCAGAGTCCGCTGCTGGTTTCTGTGCCGATCCTGCTGATACGGGGAGTGATTCATAGGTAGAGTGGTACGGAGACTGCCGCTTCTGTCCCTGCATTCTGTAATCCTTCACCTGGGGACAGAGGTCACACCTGTGCATGTCACACTTACTCCACAATATAGGCAGGGTTTGCACATGAGTGGGAGACAGGGGGGAGCTGGCGTTAGGTGGTCATTAACTATCACTGTATGATCAATTTAGTGGCATCGGAGATCTGGAGTCTGATGGCTATCAGGCATGGCCAGCTGGCATCTTGCCGTGCCATTCTGGCACTTTAATGCTATAGGAGCCTGGCACCAGTTCTCCATGAATTGCCTGCTGTCAGCCTTGTGGCACTTACAGCTTCCATCTGTTAGACTGAGCAGCACCCGCACCCTACTGCCATCGTGAAAGGGCCCCCATCGTCTCCTGCTGCTGCTGCCTGGTCAGGGGCGATGAGTAACAGCCACAGCAGCTGTAAGGGAAGTCGCACAAAGAGCAAGGTCCTGGATTTCAAAAACAGACTTTGGTAAGATGACGACACACCTGGAAGAGATGGGGAAGTGAAAAAGTAAAAGGAGCAAGAAAAACAGAAGTAAAGAAAACTGAAGGTTCTCCAAGGTGGCAGCTGAGCAAATCCGGGCAAAGAGATCAGCATTCAGGGAGTGCGGAGGAACGCAGGGAAGAATATCATCTGCTGAAGCAGAAAGATGAGAGAAGAAATCAGTAAAACACTGCAGAAATCTCATCTTTCTGTGACTTTCCTCACTCCAAATCATGTCAAAGCTGTTCGTACATCTCCCTGTGCATGTAAAAGTGGCCCCCAAATCCTAGACTCCCCTCCACTTACGAGCTGACCCCTCCTATAGTGCTATAAAGAGATGACTACTATGAGAGCCTTATAAAGAGTTGCTCTCTCCCCAAATATCGCAGGGTATGATTAAAGTGTGTGAAGCGACTCTCAAATGATCATAGCCACAGCCCTTTACCTCATCGCAGGTGTTATTCACATTTGGATTAATCTAGGGGCAGAGAGGAAAGTCTGTAAAGAAATGGCTTAGGTTGCAGTGTTGTATGCTTTGCACTGGAAGTGTCCTTCAGCTGCTTATGACGGCTTTTGCTCCTCCCCTATAGAGTCAGGTTTGTACAATGGACTAAGTAAATAAATACACCAAGCAAAGTTCCTCTTAGAAAAAAGAGCAGCCTTATATATATAACAAGCAAAGGAAGAAGGTAAATAATTCCAGTAGGTCAAGGAATCAACAATCTGTGGGTCGGTGGAGCGCACTGTTATCCCGCGTTTGGACGCGCGTTTTCGACGCGCTAGCTTTACCCCTTATTCAGTAAGGAGTAATAGCACATTGAAAACGTGCGGCCAACCCCCCAAAACGAATAGCGCCCGCAATATGCAAACGCATGTTGATGGCCCTATTAGTTATTCCTGCGCGATTCAGAAAGCAAAATGTGCAGCCAAGCCGCACATCTTAATTTCTGCCGGCACAGGGAAAATGTACAGAAAAGCAGAAAAAACTGCTTTTATGTGCACCCTCCGACTTAATATCATGGCGATATTAAGTCGGAGGCACCAAAGTAAAAAAAAATTAAATTAAAAATCAGCCCGCGGGTCGGAAGACAGACGCTCAATTTAGCCGGCGTCCGGTTTCCGAGCCCGTGGCTGTCAGCGGGCTCAACAACCAATGCCGGAAAAATTGAGCGTCGGCTGTCAAACTCGCTCAAGCCGCTGCTCCTGTCAAAGAGGAGGAGTTAGGGACGCGGTAGTGTCCCTAGCGCCTCTTTTTACCGCGGGCCCTCATTTGCATCTTCTCCGCCCCTGAATCGCGCGCACAGGAGAGTCGCTAAGTCTCCCGCGACGTTTATTGAATCGTCCTGACGGTTGGTAAGAGACTTCAGAAGGGCGTGAGACAAACAGAGGATCCCTGCTGACGAGAGAATGGAAATGAACAAATAAGGTAACTTTTCTATTGCACTTTTCTGCTTGGAGCGGCAGTTGCTGCCCTTAAAAATACAAGGAAACTTGCTGGGCAGAGGAGCTACACCATTTTGGTGTTTATCTGCTGTCATTCACTATCGCTTTCACCTTAGCACACACAGTGGAGGAGAAAGCCGAGAAGAAAAGATAATCCTGTTAGCACCATTAGTAATCTTTAAGGATTTAAATTATAACACACAAACGTGGCATTTTGTCACTGTGCATTCTGATTGCTCTTGATCTTTGAACGTTTGGCCACTCCTGGGCTTTCACTGGAAGAGATGTAGTGCGGGTCACCTCTGGGGTATATCCTCCGTGTGCCTCTGGGAGTCACTTGACTCCTGATAGGACCTGGATACCAGTTTGCTGTGTCACTTAAACACGCTTAATGCTTGAAACACACAGCAGTTAATAACTGCAGTCCTGCGAGTGCTGTGTTTTTAACAGTTTGATCATTTTTCGAATCTTTTCTTTGTTTGGCTTCGGGACTTTTCTATCAGTCAACCTAAGGCTGGAAAAGCAACCAAAAACATCATCTGGTTCCTAGTCCTTTAACTAATATTTAAACCTGCTAGGCATGGATGTGCCCTATCCCGTCACATGACTAACAATGTTCAAAACTCTCGCATTTCAACCCACTGAGCATCTACCTTGCTCACTAATTCAACTACTGCAACTTTTGAACTGCTAGACCCTTTTTTATTAATTAAAAAAGAGAAATCTTATAGATAGTAAGTGGGAAAACCAGTGGTGGAGCCAGGGCACCAGAGCTATGGTTGCTGTAAGAATAGAAGTTGTGCCATGCTGGGACAGACCAATGGTATTTCACACTAGCCAGGCGAATCCAGTGCATCCGAATGGGAAAATCCATTGCCTATTGCTCGCTCCCAGAAGTAGGAAGTGGAGATATCCAATTTTACCTGGCTAACTAGTACATCTATACTCTAGAAACTTGTCCAAACCTTTTTAAAATATACTACTAGGCTTGATCACATTTTCTGGCAGCAAATTCCATAGTTCAGCAGTTCATTGACTGAAAAAAAAAATGGATTGAAATTGGTAACTGGTGGAATGTCCTTTAAATCCTAGTATTCTTTATTAAAGTCTGGGGAGATTAGCTAATTAGAGGTTTGGGGTTTGCTCCCCCGTGTGGGAGAAGCAGACCTGCAATTTAATGTGAACAAGTGCAAAGTAATGCACTTAGGGAAAAGTACCCGATCTTCCGCTTCGTACTGGGGAAAAGGGCTTCTGAGTTCTTGTGGACGGTACCGTGAAATCAGGGCTGGCAAATAGAATGTTAGTTTTATTCTCTCTTCCTTTCCAAATAGGCTTTCCTTTCCAACTAGGCTCCTCGCTGCCTCAATCCAGCCCCTCCGGCCGAGCGACTCGATCCGGGGAGGAGTCCACCAGGGTTGGGCCTAGTCCTGCAGACCGACCGACGCCGCCTCTGCCTCCGATCATCGAAGTCGCGCCGCTGACGTCACCCGAGCGCGCCGGCACACGTTTAAAAAGACGACAAGACACCAGGCGTCGCGCGCCGAAGGAGCGCGACAAAGGGGCCTGCCCCTTTGTGCGCCCCTTAGTGCAGACCCTAAGAGCGGAGCTGTACCCCACAGAGGCAACCAAATTCACAGCACAACATTACCAAACAAACAGTTAGCATTCAGACTACCAATCCTACAAGCAAGCCCTTTACAACACAGACAACCCTATGAGACGCCGCAGTCTGCACTAACGACACAGCGTCAAAAATAATTCTTCACTGCTCAGACAACCGGACTCCACATTTGCAGACGAACAGACAGCACCGACTGAAAATAGACTTCACAGACTTCACAAAAAACAAAACCAACTAAACTAACAAACACTACCACCAGACAACTCAACTACTACCCAGACTACCAGACGCCACCACCAGACAACGCAACTACTACCCAGACTACCAGACGCCACCACCAGACAACGCAACTACTACCCAGACTACCAGACGCCAACACCAGACAACTCAAATACCACTCAAACAACCATCTATTGTGAACTCAGACAACCCAACAAATACCTAGACAACTAAACGCCACCAACTAATCAACTCAGCTACTGATCTAACATCCAGTCGCCACATCACTGACAACTCAGCCAATCACTGACAACTCAGCCAATACTCACTAACACCACTTTCGCTCCTAACAATGCAAACAATGTACCACGGTCTCCCTATACCGATTCTCCATCATAGAACACTACTCTCAGGAAAACCAAACATACTCTACAATCAACGAACCTACAAATCCCTCATCCCCATCATGATTACTCCAATCACACAACTTCTAGGATTCACTCTGTTCTCACTGATTCTATTTAATGCTCAATCACTATCCAAGAAATCTCTGATTCTAAATGATCTTCTCCTAGATGCAAACCCAGACCTATGTGCTATAACAGAAACATGGTTTAAATCTACAGATATAGCATTAATTAACCAACTACCAACTCAGACTTATGACTTTTTCTCTATCCCACGACAGAAAAAAAGGGGTGGGGGCATTCTCTTAGCAGCTAAGAAAGATCTTAGATTCTCTCAGCACCCAATCAAATCTGACTCGAAATTGGAAACAGGTCTTTTCAAATCAGACTCTCTACTAATCCTTCTAGTATATGCCCCCCCAGGACTTCTAGAAGCAGATCCATCACCATTCCTAGAAATCTTAGCTTCATATCTAAAACCAGACTTCCCAACGATAATCCTAGGAGATTTCAACCTGCACGTTGATAACCCTACACTCTCAACCAGCTGCGAAACCATTCTTACAGCCATGTCTGCAATGGGATTCAAACAAATAATCAATGAACCCACCCACAAAGCTGGTCACACACTGGACCTAATCTTTGTGAACCCAGGTATTACACATACAGTACAACCCACATGCCAAAAAGTTCCCTGGTCAGACCATTCTTTAATCTCCACCACCTTCTCAATGACCCAAACGAACAATAAACACTCCCCTCAACACTCATTTCTTTACAGAAAAGTATGCCCCTCGGATGAACTCAGCAATCATCTAATCACGGAACTCTCACACATAGATGTCACATCACCTAATACAGCCGTAAATTCCTGGTCCAACATAACAGAATCTGTGGCAAACAAACTGTGTCCATGGATAACAAAAAAAGTCAAACAAGGTGCATCAAAAAGGCAGCCATGGTTTTCTAACGAACTCAAAAGCCTTAAACTTAACCTACGTCAAAAAGAAAGTAAATGGCGGAAAGCTCCTTCCCCCACTACACTTTCTACATACAAACTCGCCCTCCATTCATACAAGAGCTCCACTCTAAAAACAAAAAGGGACTTCTACGCTCAAAAGATTCATAACATTATATTCGACTCTAAAGCGCTATTCACATTTGTCTCCAATCTAACTCATGAAAACCCTTCTGACATACCACCTAACCAAGCTCAAACAAAAGCTGATGAGCTGGCACTCTTCTTCAGTAAGAAAATCACGAACCTGCTATCACAATTAAAGCCTAATACAGGCTCACCAGCTAGCAATTACGTACTCCATAATAAAGACATTTCCCTCCAATCTCTTGAACTCACCACTTCCTCAGAGATCCAAACACTTCTTAAAAAAATGAAACCCTCATCGCATCCATTAGACCAGATCCCGTCAAAATTACTACTGCTAATCCCGGACACCATAACCAAAACCCTAGCAGACATCATAAACTGCTCATTCACCCAGGGTTTCTATCCAGACAACCTCAAACTAGCATCCATCAAACCGCTCCTTAAGAAGCCTAACTTGGACCCCAATGATCCCAACAGCTTCCGTCCAATCTCAAATCTGCCTTTCATTGCCAAGGTGATGGAGAAACTAGTCAACACACAACTATCGGATTACATAGAGGAACACGGAATTCTATTCCCTACTCAATTTGGTTTCAGAAAGGCATCAAGCACCGAATCCCTTCTCATTTCACTGACTGACTACATTATATTGGGCCTAGACAAAGGACAGGCCTTCCTTCTGATTCTATTGGACCTATCTGCAGCGTTCGATACTGTCAACCACGCCATATTACTAAAACAACTGGCGAACATCGGTATTGCAGGATCAGCACTAACATGGTTCAAGACATTCTTAGAAAACAGAGGTTTCAAGGTTAAAATTCACAACAAAGAATCCCCCAGATACCCATCTTCGCAAGGAGTTCCGCAGGGTTCCTCCCTTTCACCGACACTTTTCAACTTATACCTTCTCCCGCTTTGCCAATTGCTAAACAAATTGAACCTTAAACACTTCATATTTGCCGACGATGTCCAGATTCTGATCCCCATTAAAGAATCCATCACTAAAGCTCTAGAACTTTGGGAAAATTGTTCTCATGAAATCAACGATCTCTTATCCAGTTTAAATTTAATTCTAAACCAATCAAAAAGCGAATTCATTCTAATCTCTCCAGACAATTGCAAAATCACTACAAACCCTCCAGCCAACTTGCAAACCTCAAAAGTAAGAGATTTAGGAGTTTCCATAGACAACCGATTAAATTTTAAATCATTTATCAACCAAACAACCAAAGACTGCTTCCACAAACTGCACGTATTAAAAAGGATAAAACCCCTATTTCACTTCCATGACTATAGAACAGTGCTCCAAGCAATAATATTTGCTAAAATTGATTACTGCAACTCGATTCTTCTAGGCCTCCCATCAGCACATACTAAACCTCTCCAATTGATACAGAACACGGCAGCAAGAATACTAACAAACAAAAGGAGAAGAGATCACATTACACCAGTCCTCAAAGACCTTCACTGGTTACCAATCCATTATAGAATAATTCATAAGTCCCTCACCACAATCTACAAGAATATCCATGGGCTGGCTCCACTCGATCTACAAATAGCTCTCAAAAAACACTCCTCCAATAGACCCATCAGAGAAGCTTATAGAGAATATCTACAGGTACCACACAACAATACCACCCAACATATAACATTGAGAGATCGGGCCTTCTCCACAGCAGGTCCCTCACTATGGAACTCAATCCCCTTAGAATTAAGACAGGAACCATGTCTCCTAACCTTCAGAGACTGAAAACATGGCTGTTCATGAAAGCATTTCCAGACCCTTAAGGATTCACTTCCAGCAATTGCAGCAAAATCTAATACAGCAATACTGAACATTTTCTATCAAATAAAATATTTATTTAAAAGAACAATTACTTAATTGAACATTCCCTTCTAAACGGAATCAATCACTACAAACCAATCACTACAATGTTCTAATTCTTATTAAACTTGTTTATCTTTCCTTTAACTCTAATCCCAGTTAGAATAACCCCTGTTTATTGTAACTTTCTCTTCCGTGCACTTGTTTTATACTACTGTAATGTATACTCTTATGTTTTAGTTATGTATGTTATAATGTATTGATCACCCCTTGTTTTATGTAAACCGACATGATACGTAATCCCGTGAATGCCGGTATAGAAAAACACAAATAAATAAATAAAATAAATAAAAATAGCTCCTAAGAATGTCCTAATGCCTTTGTATAGCTCCATGGTGCAACTGCTCCTCAAGTATGGGGTATGGTTCTTGTTGCCCCATTTCAAAGAAGACATAGTGGACATAGGAAACATATAAAAACATAGAAATGATGGCAGAAGAAGACCAAACGGTCCATCCAGTCTGCCTAGCAAGCTTTCAATTTCCCTTCCACCCCCGCCATCAATGTAGTTAGCAGTGCTGGAGCTGCATCTAAGTGAAGTATCTAGCTAATTGTTTAGGGGTAGTAACCACTGTCATAGCAAGCTACTCCCATGCATGTTTATCCAGCCTGTGCAACTCAGTCCTTGTTGGTTGTTGTCTGAATATAAATCATCTTTTCATCATTCCCCCTGCCATTGAAGCAAAGAACTATGCTGGATATCATTGAAAGTGAAGTATCAGGCTAATTTGGTTTGGGGTAGTAACCACAGTATCAAGCAAGCTACTCCCCTGCTTTTTTGTGAATGCAATCCTTTTTTTTCCCATTTCCTCTTGCCGTTGAAGCATAGAGCAATGTTGGAGTCTCATTAACCGTGTGTATGTTTATTGAATAAGAGTATTAATCTCCAGGTAGTAGCCGTCATTCCCGCAAGCCGCCCCCATGCCTCTTCACTTCATTCACGTCCTCTAGACTTTATGGATCCACAGTATTTATCCCACGCCTCTTTGAAATCCTTCACAGTTTTGGTCTTCACCACTTCCTCCGGAAGGGCGTTCCAGGCATTCACCACCCTCTCCGTAAAGAAATACTTCCTCACATTGGTTCTGAGTCTTCCTCCCTGGAGTTTTAAATAGTGACCCCTGGTTCTGCTGATTTTTTTTTTTTTTTTTTTTTTTGCAACTGAAAAGGTTTGTTATTGTCTTTGGATCATTAAAACCTTTCAAGTATCTGAAAGTCTGTATCATATCACCTCTGAACCTCCTTTCCTCCAGGGTGTACATATTTAGATTCTTCAATCTCTCCTCATAAGTCATTCGATTAAGACCCCTCCACCTTTTTGGTTGCCCTTCTCTGGACCGCCTCCATCCTGTCTCTGTCCCTTCGGTGATACGGTCTCCAGAACTGAGCACAGTACTCCAGGTGAGGCCTCACCAAGGACCTGTATAAGGGGATAATCACTTCCCTTTTCTTTTTTTTTTTTTTTTTTTGTAAATGAGTTGTTTTATTAAAGAGACAACAAAACCGGAAACATCGTGGGACAAGCTCATGTACAGATCACCCACAGAACAAAACATAAAATTGTCAGTACAAATGATAAAAGATCAACATACTGTTATATCATGTAGAAAATGAAACAACCCAAGATCAATGTGTACCTGATCTTCTATGAGGCATGAATAAATGAAGTTATTAAATGCTTGTCCAGAACGAAAAACCACATGTCTGAGTCTCCGTTTATAAGCAATCGTCGCCCCCCCCCTCCGGTCTCAGTCTAGTGGGTATTCTGCCAACATAGGAGCGTAAATAGCTTGGAGCAGAGTCATAGTAGTCCACGACTCAAAGGGTAAATTCTCTGAACATCAGAAGGAGATCTTGCTCAGGGAACAACAGAGCAGACGCGCTTCTCCATCCATATACGATAGGGGGACCACGTGTCTCGAAACCGCCGTAAAGTCCTCCGAAGTTTTGCTGTAATTTCTGCCAGATGATAAATATGGTCCAATTTTGCTTGTATTTCCACCAGTGTGGGAGTAGTAGGAGTTTTCCATTTCCTTGCTATTTCAGTTCTGGTGGCGGTACATATATAGGTTACTAACCTATTGTGACCCTCCTGCCGCAAAGGCAGTGAAATGCCTAACAAGGCATGCTTCGGTAACAGTTCCACTGAGACGCCACACAGTTGTTGGATCCAAGTGTCCACCGCCTGCCACACCGGGCGGAGTACAGGACAAATCCACCACATATGAAGATAGCTGCCCTCCCTCTGACATCCTCTCCAACACATGGCAGAAATATGAGATGACATACAGTGCAATCTAACTGGATAATAGTACCATCTATAAAACATCTTTAGGGTATTTTCTAGCAACGATGATGCAATTAATCCCTTACCCAAGCCCAATATTATCCCTTCCCATTCCGATAGGGAAAAGGTACATTGTAAATCACATTCCCAAGCCATCATGGCCTTCGTTTTCACCCAAGGTTCCAGTCCCAGCAGATTATACAACCCTGACAGCAACTTAACCGCAAAATCTGCCTTCTGACATAGCTTCTCATACTCTGATTTCCCCATTTGTACATGTGTAGATAACTGCGATGTGCGCGCATAATGACATAATTGTAGGTAAAAGTAGACATCTCCCTCCTCCAGACCGAACCTCAGTTGCAGATCCTGAAAGGAAAGCATACCCAAGGCACCCAGAATCTGTCCCCAGTAGCGTATACCTCTAGCCTGCCAGCGAAAGGCTGCCCGACTCCCATATCCGGGCGTAAAAGCCTTATTGGCATATAGATAAGTTGAGGAATGATATTCGTGGGTCCCCAGGACCAGACCCTTCCTAGAACACCAAAATTGTAGATCCAAGATCATAGTCGGGGGCACTAGAGTCTCAGGATTTATTAGCCAAGTACCCCTAGGTTGCCACAAAAAACTACACAGAGGTATCTCCCCTAATAATTGTTGACCAAAGCGGAACCACTGCTTAGGATTAGCTTGTTTATGCCAGTCCGCTAAGGATTTGAAACGGGCTGCTATATAGTATTTCTCTAAATTGGGTACTCCCAGGCCACCCTGTTTTCTATGCCTGTAGAGGGTGGTTCGAGCAATACGAGGACGCTTGCCACCCCAAATATACACCAAAAGCCTCTTTTGCCATTGGACTAAACTATGGCGGGGTATGGCAATCGGTAAGGTTTGGAACAAATACAGCAGCTTAGGGAGCACGGTCATTTTGATGGCGGCTATCCTGCCCAGCCAAGAAATGCTATATCTGTTCCATTCCTCCAGCTCCCTAAGTATCGAAGACCACAGCTTACCATAGTTGAGGGGGAATAGATCCTGAGAAGCACTAATATACACTCCCAGATATTTTAATTTTTCATGTGCCCATTTAAAGCGAAACTGTTGTTTAAGGAGCCGTTCCGAGGAGCCAGAGAGGGTAATATTTAAAATCTCTGACTTTTCCCAGTTGAGCCGAAAGCCCGAGACACTACTAAACTCCTCCATAGCCCTTGTCAAATGGGGAAGAGATGACTCAGGATGAGTTACAAGTAACAAGATGTCGTCTGCGAACAGAGACAATTTAGAGGAGAACTCTCACTCCGTCACTCCCTGGATATCTGCATGATTCCTTACCAAATTAGCAAAGGGTTCTAAAAATATTGCAAAAAGCAAAGGGGACAGCGGACAACCCTGTCGGGTACCTCGCCTCACCGGGAAGGTAGGAGAGTATCCCCCGTTAATTTTTATACAGGCTAGCGGGTTTGAATACAACTGCTGGAGCCATTGGATAAAATTGTCACCAAAGTTCAATTTCCGCAACAGTGCAAAGAGATACGGCCAGTGCACCATATCAAATGCCTTCTCGGCGTCAATCGCCAAGGCCACTGCCGGAATGTTGTGCTTTTTTACCCACCAGAATAAGTCAATGATCTTGCGAACATTATCACTAGCTTGCCTACCGGGAATAAACCCCGCTTGGTCAGGATGTATAATTTGGCCAATGAAACTGTTCAACCGTGTCGCCAGTATTTTTGCTAAGATTTTGAGGTCAATATTTATGAGGGATATGGGTCTATAAGAACCACAAACTGTAGGGTCCCTACCCGGTTTGGCAAGTATCGTGATGCCGGCTGTGTTAGCCGCATCCGAGAGTGTCGTCCCTTCTTTGAGCATGAAAAACACTCTGGCCAAGACAGGAGCTAGCCGTGAGGCATAAGTTTGGTAAAACCTGCCCGTATAACCGTCAATACCCGGCGATTTTCCGGGTTTAAGAGAGCGAATAGCAGTGATGATTTCTTGCTCAGTAATATCCTTATTCAGGAGACGTTGGTGGGATTCCTCTAGCCCAAGTACCTGGGATGCCTCTAGATATTTGTCAATCTCCCCGAGACTGATATCCTTATCCATCGCATATAGCTCAGAATAAAATTGATGGAAACGCCCTCGTATAGACTTATTGTCCGTCAGAACCTCCCCAGCTTTGGATTTAATCTTAATAATGGAGGTTTGAGCCTGCCTCCGTTTTAAAACATTGGCCAGTACTCGTCCCGCCCGGTTCCCCCCTTCAAAAAACTTTTGCTGAGTTAATTGCAATTGGTGCGCAATATGCGCCGAATCTAACGACGCAATTTGGTTCCTAAGCTCCTGTAATTTAGAGGAAAGTGGCAGGGACAAGCTAGATTTTTTATGTAAGCTTTCTAAAGCTTTGAGCTGGGCTAACAGTTGTTCACGTTCCTGTTCCCTAAGTTTCTTTAATAGTGCCCCCTTGGCAATGAGTCTACCCCTGATCACTACCTTAAGGCATTTCCAGACAACCACCGGATTAACGTCACCCTTATCATTAAATTGTAAATATTCCTGTATGGCTGAGTCTACCTGGGAAACAAAATCAGGGTCATCCAGTAGTGAGTCATTGAGCCTCCAAAATTTAGTCCCTTGATCATAGTCCCGCACCCGTAATGTGAACCAGATGGGAGCATGGTCTGACCACAGGATAGGCTCTATATCAATCTGTGAAACTCTAGGTAAGAGGCTAGCGCTACCCAAAAACATGTCAATTCTGGAGTAGCTGAGATGCGGCGAGGAGAAAAAAGTATAATTCCTCGAGGTAGGATTTCTGGACCTCCACATGTCCTGAAGCCCAAAGCTGTGCATCAGTGCTTTCAGGGCATCCCTAGCTTTTTTGGGGTCTGAACTAGAGCCTACCGAGGTGTCAATCCTAGGATTTATAGTTAGATTGAAATCTCCGCCAATAATTAGGGAGCCCTCCACCCGGGAGTGTAAAATCGGATGTAAGGCTTGGTAGAAATCCTGCTTTTGCGAGGTGGGACCATAGATAGACACTAAGGTGTACACCTCAGACCCGATACTAATTTTTATAAGAATGAACCTACCAGACGGATCTTCGTAAGTGTCTTTTAATTCGAAATGACAATCCTTTTGAATCAGGATTCCCACTCCTGAGTATTTAGAAGCTACTGTGGTAGCCGCCCAGTATTGGTATGGGTATTTGGGATTACACAATAAGCTCTGGTATCTCTTCCTCAGGTGTGTCTCTTGTAAAAGTGCTATGTCTACCTTTAGACGGTCTAGTTCTTTAAACAATAATTTCCTCTTTCTTGGGGTATTGAGCCCCTTCACATTGAGGGAAAGAAAGTGAAAGCTAGCCATTATTAGGGATACCTAGACTTCCCCCACAGCAAATGTAGCTCCCCACCCCATGATGACTGCCCCCACACTCAACACAAAATACCCACTCCATTCGTACAGAACCATAGCATACCCACAACCCAACCCCCCTCCCCCTCCCCCACCCCCCACCCCCTACCTGAGCAAACCATGGCACATCCCCATCGTGGCAGGCACGATGGGGATGTGCCATGGTTATATTTCCTCCATGGGTTATATTTCCTCCATGGGTGGCATGGCATGGCACATCCCCATCGTGGGGGATGTGCCATGCCATGCCACCCATGGAGGAAATATAAACCACCTCCCCCGATGCCCCGCTCCCGGGCATGCCCATAATAACTTCAAAATTACCAATCCAACACAACTAAATAACAAGCGGAAGGTATATACATCCCAATACTGGACAATACACACACAGAAACAGTAAGACTGTCAGTAGAGGGATAATCGGTCAGCCCCCTGCAACTGCTCCATGACCTAAACCTGCAAAGAGAAAAAAAAAAGGCGTGAAGCTCATAAGTAAAGTCAAGCAGGGGCCTCCTCTGCACACTCCTCAGCCGAATTCCGTTGCAATCTGCGCCGTCCCTTAGTTACTCTTTGCCATCTGGGTTGAGGAGCACTTCTGGAAACAAGACCTCCCGACTCTTTTAATACCCCTGAGGGTATCTCAACTGTGATGCCTTCCGCTTTCAGTATCTCAGCCGCCTCTTTTACAGTTTTGATGCTGTGGGACTTGCCTTGCACCGTGAAAGCTAGCCCGCCCGGGTATAGCCAGCGATATCTAATGTGAGCCTCAGTCAGCTTCGTGGTAACGCTGCGAAACTCCTGTCTTTTCTTTAAAGTAGCTGAAGAAAGATCAGCGTAGATAGCCACTGTCCATCTCACCATCTTGACCAGGTGGACGGTAGTATACCCCTATCACTATAGTCTTCCCTGACACACACGGGATTTCTACCCATAAAGATTCAATTGTGCATTTAGTCTCGTGCAGGATATTTATCCTGTTGGACTCTATGCCATCCCGGACATAAAGCGCCACACCTCCTCCCGACTGCTCCTCTCTGTCATTGCGATATAATTTGTACCCCGTTATAGCACTGTCCCATTGGTTATCCTCTTTCCACCATGTCTCTGAGATGCCAATTAAGTCTATGTCATCATTCACTGCTATACCTTCTAATTCTCCCATCTTACTTCTTAGACTTCTGGCATTAGCATACAAACATTTCAAAGTTTGTTTTTTGTTTGTATTTTCATTCTGCTTTTTAATTGAAGGGATAAGTTAGAATTTTTTAGCTCAGGTGAGTTTTTAGTTACAGGCACTTGGACTATTTTTCTAATTATTGGAACCTCACTGTCGGGATGCCCTAATTCTAATGCATCATTAGTATCCTTTGAAGATCCCTCTCTCCGAACCATGTGCTGCTGAGTGACTGTCGGCTTTCCCCTTTGTTCTAGTTTAAAAGCTGCTCTATCTCCTTTTTAAAGGTTAGCGCCAGCAGTCTGGTTCCACCCTGGTTAAGGTGGAGCCCATCCCTTCGGAAGAGACTCCCCCCTTCCCCAAAAGGTTCCCCAGTTCCTAACAAAACTGAATCCCTCTTCCTTGCACCATCGTCTCATCCACGCATTGAGACTCCGGAGCTCTGCCTGCCTCTGGTGACCTGCGCGTGGAACAGGGAGCATTTCAGAGAATGCTACCCTGGAGGTTCTGGATTTAAGTTTTCTACCTAAGAGCCTAAATTTGGCTTCTAGAACCTCCCTTCCACATTTTCCTATGTCGTTGGTGCCCACATGTACCACGACAGCCGGCTCCTCCCCAGCACTGTCTAAAATCCTATCTAGGTGACGCGTGAGGTCCGCCACCTTCGCACCAGGTAGGCATGTTACCAGGCGATCCTCATGCCCACCAGCCACCCAACTGTCTATATTCCTAATAATCAAATCACCAACTATGACGGCCGACCTAACCCTTCCCTCCTGGGCAGTAGGCCTTGGGGAGATATCCTCAGTGCGAAAGGACAATGCATCACCTGGAGAGCAGGTCCTTGCTACAGGATCCTTTCCTGCTACACCTGGTTGATGCTCTCCCATCATGAGACCTTCTTTCTCCAAGGCAGCACCAGGGCTGCCAGTCTGAAGTTGGGACTTGACTACTATGTCCCTGAAGGTCTCATCTATATACCTCTCTGTCTGCCTCAGCTCCTCCAGGTCTGCCACTCTAGCCTCCAGAGATCGGACTCGTTCTCTGAGAGCCAGGAGCTCTTTGCATCGCATGCACATGTACAACTTCTCACCGGTGGGTAAAAAATCATACATGTGACACTCGATGCAAAAGACTGGGAAGCCCCCCTCTTGCTGCTGGACTGCTGCCTTCATCTCAAATTTGTTCAGTTCCTAGTTAAGTTTTAGGTTGCTATGGGAGTAGGAATGTGTCTGTCTAATGTTCTTTAAATGTATTAGTGAATTCACTATATGTCTGGTAGTGGCCTACACGGGAATGATCAAACTCTCAATAAGGTTTTGGGTTTTTTTTAGTGGCATTTGCCTATAAACTAAAGGATGAGCTAGGGGTGAGTGGGCAAGGGGTGGGAGGGTTGGGAAATACAAACAGTCTAACTTCAGTTAGTCAGCCAGAGTGACTCACTGCTCTCTTGATTAACAAATGTTGGTACCAAATCACACTACCTCAACACTTTTCCAAGGTGAGTAACTGGACTGAACCTTTTTACTTAGGTATACACTGTTCCTAGCTTATTTCTAGCTTCTGGCTACTTTTTTTTTTTTAATATACAAACACTGACTTGTGCTTACTGGCTGCCTTACTGACTGACTATTTAAAAATACAAACAGTAACTTGTTTATTCACTGCCTTTCTGACTATTAAAAGCACAAACACACTAAATAATATTCCCAAATAGTTAACTTTGCCCCAATACTTTTAAAAAAGACAATGTCCCAAGCAAAACTTTACTGATTCCTTTCAGCCACCAGCAAGGTGATCCTCTCCTCTCAGTGCTCCCACAGGATTGTAAAGAGTATTTTATTGGTAGCAGAATTTGTCCGTCATCGGCGTACAAGAAATAGACTAAGCTTAGACCAGAAAGAAGTTTACAAAGTGGAGTCATATAGATGTTAAAGAGCATTGGTGACAAAGTAGAGCCCTGGGGAACCCCTGTGGGTAACTTGATTGTGTGTTGATTCTGTTGAGCCCAATTTTACTTTAAAAGATCTATTGGTAAGATACAATTTAAACCATGAAAAAGTTGAATCTGTTGACCCAATTTCCTGTAATCTAGTAAGCCAAGAGTCATGATTGATGGTGTCAAAAGCCACCAATATATCCAGCAGGATTAATAAGTATGAACTACTTTGATCCAGTCCTCTTAGAATAGTATCCAAAAGTGGTGATGATAAAGTTTCCGTATTATGAGATTTTCGAAAACCCAATTGTGATGGATAAAGTAACTGATTATCTTCCAAATATTCCATAAGTTGACGATTAACTATTTTCTCTAAGAGTTTAGCAAGGATCTTAAGAGTTAAGGAAACAAATGGGTTACTAATCTTAATATTAATTTAAGATATCTGCAATCAAATGTACAAACTTAAAGCAATCTTACCCACAGAATTGTTCCAGTTCAACTCAGTGTTTAATATTGCTGCTTTGCCATGCACATTATGCTCTTAAGTTGAGTGGCAATATAGTATTTTAATATTTGGTCACCTAAGCCTTCCAAACTTATAACTAAACAGGGAATCCTGGGAGAGTGTGTGTTCCAAATAAAAGCAAAAATCCTACTTTACACCAACTTTTAAAGGCAGTGAGTGAAAGAGGTAGAACAATTTAAGTAAAAGTGACACTAACAGCTGCAATATGTCCAAACCAAGAGAGATTGAATTGTGACCAAATTGCCAGATCCCTGACTCGATTGGGCAGTAACAGGGCATCATGCTCAGCTACACTTATTTTTTAAGTGCCAAATATTTTAAACTCCACTGAGCCCATTTAAAAGGAAACGTCCCTTTTAACAAGGAGACCTACAATGGAGGCAAAATAGCACTCAGTATATCAGACTTCCTCATATTAACTTGAATTCCCCCAAACTTTACCACACTCCATTTCCTTTAACACTGGGAGGGGGAAAAAAAGGGGCTTACTAAGAGGAATCTTAAATATCAAACCAGAAATAGGCACTCATTGTACTAAGGGTTCCCTAACTATAGCAAAAAAGCAAGCATGAAGGAGAGAAAAAAGACTTAAAATGAATGGTAAGTACTGTACCCTAATAAAGCTTGCAGCTGATATTGTAGCCCCCTAACCCATGAAATAAGAGTAGGCCCCATCACCATTTTCTCACAAAGAAGAAACACGTTTCCGAAAGTCAATTCCATATTTATTATTTATTTATTTATTTATTTGTATTTTTCTATACCGGCATTCACGGAGTTCGTATCATGTCGGTTTACATAAAACAAGGGGTGAGAAATACATTATAACGTAAATAACTAATAACATAAGAGTATACATTAAAAGGTAAAACAAGTGCATGGAAGAAAAAAGTTACAATAAAACGGGGTCATTCTAACTGGGATTAGAGTTAGAGGAAAGATAAACAGTTTAACGAGAAGTAAAACATTGTAATGATTGGTAGATAGAGACTGTTTCAGTTTAATAGGAAATGTTCAGTAATGCTGCATTTGATGGTAGAGAATCTTTAAGGGTCCGGAAATGCTTTCATGAACAGCCATGTTTTCAGTCTTTTCCTGAAGGTTTGAAGACATGGTTCCTGTCTTAGTTCTAGGGGGATGGAGTTCCACAGTGGGGGACCTGCTGTGGAGAAGGCCCGATCTCTCAATGTTATATGTTGGGTGGTATTGTTGTGTGGTACCTGTAGATATTCTCTATATGCTTCCCTGATGGGTCTGTTGGAGGAGTGTTTTTTAAGAGCTATTTGTAAATGGAGTGGAGCCAGTCCATGAATATTCTTGTAGATTGTGGTGAGGGATTTATGAATTATTCTGTAGTGGACTGGTAACCAGTGTAGGTCTTTAAGGACTGGTGTAATGTGATCTCTTCTTCTTTTGTTTGTTAGAATTCTTGCTGCGGTGTTCTGTATCATTTGGAGCGGTTTAGTATGAGATGATGGGATGCCTAGTAGGATGGAGTTGCAGTAATCAATTTTCGCAAATATTATTGCTTGGAGCACTGTTCTATAATCATGGAAGTGAAATAGGGGTTTTATTCTTTTTAATACGTGCAGTTTGTGGAAGCAGTCTTTGGTTGTTTGGTTGATAAACGATTTCAAATTTAGTCTGTTGTCTATGGAGACTCCTAAATCTCTTACTTTTGAGGTTTGCAAGTTGGCTGGCGGATTTGTAGTGATTTTGCAGTTATCTGGAGAGATTAGAATGAATTCACTTTTTGATTGGTTTAGGATTAGATTTAAGCTGGATAAGAGCTCGTTAATTTCTTGAAAGCAATTTTCCCAAAGTTCTAGCGCTTTAGTGATGGATTCTTTGATAGGGATCACAATCTGGACGTCGTCGGCAAATATGAAGTGTTTTAGGTTCAATTTGTTTAGCAGTTGGCAAAGCGGGAGAAGGTATAAGTTGAAAAGTGTTGGTGAGAGAGAGGAACCCTGAGGAACTCCTTGTGATGATGGGTATCTGGGGGATTCTTTGTTGTGAATTTTAACTTTGAAACCTCTATTTTCTAGGAATGTTTTGAACCATGTTAGTGCTGATCCTGCAATACCGATGTTCACTAGTTGATTTAGTAATATGGCATGGTTCACAGTATCGAACGCTGCCGATAGATCCAATAAGATCAGTAGGAAGGCCTGTCCTTTATCGAGGCCCAAAATAATGTAGTCAGTCAGTGAGATGAGAAGGGATTCGGTGCTTGAGGCTTTTCTAAAACCGAATTGAGTGGGGAAGAGAATTTTGTGTTCTTCTATGTAATCTGCTAGTTGTGTGTTAACTAGTTTCTCCATCACCTTGGCAATGAAAGGCAGATTTGAGATTGGACGGAAGTTGTTAGGATCTTTGGGGTCCAAGTTAGGCTTCTTAAGTAGCAGTTTGATGGATGCTATTTTGAGGTCGTCTGGGTAGAAACCCTGGATGAATGAGCAGTTTATAATGTCTGCTAGGGTTTTGGTTATGGTGTCCGGGATTAGCAGTAGTAATTTAGACGGAATCTGGTCTAGTGGATGCGATGAGGGTTTCATTTTCTTAAGAAGTGTTTGGATCTCTGAGGAGGAGGTGAGTTCAAGAGATTGGAGGGAGATGTCTTTATTATGCAGAATGTAATTGCTGGTTGGTGTGCCGGTATTATGCTTTATTTGTGTTAGTAGGTTGGTGATTTTATTACTGAAGAAGAGTGCCAGCTCATCAGCTTTTGTTTGAGCTTGGTTAGGTGGTATGTCAGGAGGGTTTGCCTGAGTTAGATTGGAGACAAATGTGAATAGCGCTTTGGAATCGACTATAATGTTATGAATCTTGAGTGCATAGAAGTCCCTTTTTGTTTTTAAAGTGGAGCTCTTGTATGATTGGAGGGCGAGTTTGTATGTAGAGAGTGTGGAGGGGGAAGGGGCTTTACGCCATTTACTTTCTTTTTGGCGCAGGTCGAGTTTGAGGTTTTTAAGTTCATTTGTAAACCATGGCTGCCTTTTTGACGCACCTTGTTTGACTTTTTTTGTTATCCACGGACATAGTTTGTTTTATGAGAGACTTACTGTCAGACTTAAGTTTTGAAAGGTAGACCAAGCGAGCAATGTCATCTATCAATAGCAATAGTCACGCCACCCTCCTGGGCCTTGCAGATATTCAGCGGTCTGTGGTGTGCCTCAGGTTACAGCAGCAAGACCGGTTTCCAGCTCTTCCACTTTCTCATAAAACACCTGCTGCTCCTTCTCTAGAGAGCTGAGGGAGTTGTGCAGTAACTTCCTCCTGTGACTCACCCCCTGCCAGTCTCAACAATCTCACCACCTAGTTCTGCAGCATTATCTAACATTTCTCCCTTAATCGCTTTCCTATCTCTGTGCATCTTCTGGAAGCTGTGCTGGTGACTGCCGCTTCTCCCACTGCGTTCCACCTCCAGGGAAACGAGACGTTCCTCCAGCCATTTTCCCATAAGAAAAGGGTTTTAAATCCTCTCACTGGAGGGCAGCTGGCTTTAGTATTGCAAAAGAAAAAAGACAGGTTAATGTCTTGCTTGGTCAGTAAAAATGAGGATTTAACACAGCACAGTGGGAGTCTCTGAACGAAGCTACCATTTGATGCAAAGAATTCATTTAGCTTTTCTGCTATATCCTTGTCCACATCTAATGTATGTAACGTCTTAACCTTTGTAGCTGCATCTTTTTAGGGTTTTTTCTAGCTATTTTCTTTATTTTATCAAAGTCTGCCTTTTTAAAGTTAAATGTTAGAGCAGTAGTTTTCCTTAATATCTTCACTTCAGTCAAATCAAATTTGATCACGTTCTGATTTATTTATTTTATTTGTTAAGCTTTTATATACCGTTGTTTAGACTAGCCGTCTGTTAGGAGTTGCTATCTGTTGGGAGTAGCAAACAGATAGGAGTTAGCAATCTGTAGTATTTAGGAGAGTTGTGGGTGAATCCTTGGACCAGTGGCAGATGCCCCCGGGGGAAGACCCCGAGAGGGACCACTGGTCAGGCTCAGAGTTAGGAGACAGACACACGCTAGTTCTTTTATTACACAGTATACTGAACCACCAGAGGTGGCAGTAGTGAGCTGGAATGCCCGGCTGGGCTGTAGTCCCTCCGGCACTGGAACAGCGATCCCTGGAGGCTGAGCTGGAGAGAAACTGAAATTTCCCTGTACGTACCAGGATCAGTCCAGGACACCTGGGTTGTGACTCCGCACCAGTAGATGGAGACAGAGCAAAACTTGTCGGAGTGAGTCATATATGACCCTGTGCCAGTCACAGCCCCCTCAGTCTTACTCTGTCTCCAGTAGGTGGTGCAGGTGCAGTCACAGCCCCTGCCTGCACTGATTCTGGTAGTTAGTCAGGTTTTCGGGTTTTTTCCTTTTAAATTTGGTTTAAATTTGATTTAAATTGGATTTTTCTTGTAAACTGGTATTTTTAGTGAGTGAAGTCCTGTCCGCCCTGCCTCCCAGGGGGGTTGTGAGGTTCTGAGGGGACCACCCCTCCTCTGGTAGAGGCCGCTGCTAGGGTCGAGGACCCGGCTTTCCAGTAGCAGCGCCAGGGGTGACACCGGGGAGCCCGGTTCACTCACCCCTCCTGCAACAGGGCTCCAGGACCGTGGACAGCGACAAGCGGTAGTAAAAAAAAAAAAAAAGTTTTGTTTTTTTTTTGTCTGTCGCGCCGGCTCTCTGTTACCTCGCGCTGCCGCTCCGGTTTCGTCGGGCGGGGGGGGGGGCGCCGCTCGTAGGGGGGAAGGCACAGATCTATTTTTTTCTTCTTTTCAGTCGCGTTTCTCCCGCTTTCGCCGCGTCTCGCCGCCATGCCTCGTGGCTCGACTTGTCGGGCCTGCGGCTCGGCGCGCGCGCCTCTCGCAGGACGGCCTCTGCGCATCTTGTGTCCCGGGAGGAGAAGGTTGTCGGGGGCCCGATCGTGCCCCAGCTGAGAGGCCTCAGGACTTTTTCCCACTCAGCGGGGAGTGGTGGCCATCTTGGCCACAGGCCGTGAAATCGCGCGGGAGCCAGCAGGAAACTCGGCCTTGCCTCCCGCGCTTTCCCCGCAGCCGGGGCTTGCGGGGGGGGGGGGGGGGGGTCGCTCCGGAGTGGGCTCGGTCCCGTGAGTGTTCCGGAGTCGATTCCTCGGACTCGGGTTCTTTTTCGGAGGACTTTGCGCTTCTGTTGCGCAAAGTTCTTAAATGTAAGCACAGCAGGCGCAGACGCAAAGGAGCCCCTGGGGGGGGGCCCTGGCAAGCACGCCCCGAAGAAGCGGAAGGCTAAGGAAGTCGAGGGGTCCTCCCGACAGCCTCCGCGTGGTGTCCCACAGGAGTCTGATTCGGAGTTTTCTTCTGCGACGGACACGGATTCCTCCGAGGAGCCCCTGAAGGGGGCCGAGGACACGGCGGCGGACGGCTCCTCCCAGCCAGGAGCGGGCAAAGGAGCACAGACCGTGGATGGGGATGATCCCAAAGTGGTCCGCCTCTTCCGAAGAGAAGAGCTGTCCCCTTTAATCCCGGCCATTCTTCAGGAGCTGGGAATCGAGGCTCCGCCGGTGGTGGTCCGTCAGGTGGCCAACATGGATCCGGTTCTCCTAGGTCTTACGGGACCAGCAGTGGCTTTTCCCTTTCACTTTTCGTCGACGGATATTTTGTTTAGAGAATGGGATACGCCGGAGCTGGGACTGAAGGTCAGTAAGGCTATGGATAAGCTTTATCCGCTGCCTGAGGATGCGCTGGAGCTGCTCAGACTTCCGAAAGTGGATTCAGCGGTCTCGGCGGTGACAAAGAGGTCTACCATCCCGGTTACGGGAGCGACGGCTCTCAAGGACATACAGGACAGGAAGCTGGAAGTGCAGCTTAAGAAGATTTTTGAGGTGTCCGCCCTGGGAGTGCGGGCCGCCATCTGCACTAACTTTCCAATGCGGGCTAGCCTGCGCTGGGCCCAGGTCCTTCAGGCGAATGTGGGTCTGTCACCGGAAGAGGCATCTCAGGCTGACAGGTTAGAGGCGGCGATAGCGTATGGAGCGGATGCCCTCCATGATCTGTTGCGGACCTCAGCCAGATCCATGGTGGCGGCTGTTTCGGCGCGTCGCCTCCTGTGGCTGCGGAACTGGGCAGTGGATGGTTCGTCCAAAGCTCACCTCGGGGCGCTGCCGTTCAAAGGGAAACTGTTGTTTGGCAAGGAGTTGGATGATTTGATGGTTTCTCTGGGGGAGAACTAAGCTACCCGAGGACAGGTCCAGAGCGAGGTCCTCGTTTTCCGCCAGGTCCCGTTTCCGCGGTTCCAGGAAGTCGCGCCCGCCACGTTCTTCGGGACCCTCGTACAGGTCTTCTTCCTCCAGGACCCCTCAGTGGCAGCAGTCCTTTCGGGGGAAACGGTTCGGTAGACAAAGATGAACCCCGGCGGGCGCGGGTTCCAAAGCTTCGCAATGAAATGCGGTGGGCCCATTCCTCGCCGCAGCCTCTGCACGGGATTCCAAATGTCGGAGCGCGGTTAACCTTGTTTTTCGAGGAATGGGCCAGCTTTACGTCGGACCAGTGGGTCCTCGACGTGATAAGACCCGGCTACGCGTTAGATTTTGCTCGAATCCCAGCGGACAAGTTCCTCGTCTCTCCTTGCAAAGCTCCCGGGAAGAAGGCGGCAGTGCTAGGCACCATCCGGCGCTTAGAAAGCTTAGGAGCTATTGTTCCGGTCCCGATCAATCAGCGCGGCGAAGGCCGTTACTCCATTTACTTCATAGTTCCAAAGAAAGACGGCACGTCAAGACCGATCTTAGATCTCAAAGGCGTGAACAGATGCCTGCGCGTTCCTCACTTCAAGATGGAGACGATTCGTTCGGTGATTGCTTCAGTGCGTCCGGGCGATTTCTTGGCTTCCCTGGATCTCACGGAAGCGTACCTTCACGTGGGAATTCGGCCGTCGTTTCAGAAATTCCTGAGGTTCTGCATTCTGGGGCGTCATTATCAATTCCGGGCACTGCCGTTTGGTCTCGCGACAGCTCCCCGTACATTCACGAAAGTGATGGTGGTGGTGGCGGCCCAGTTGCATCGGGAAGGCTTGTTTGTTCATCCTTACCTGGACGATTGGTTGATTCGCGCAAAGTCCGAGGCTCAGTGTCGACTGGCGGTAGCCAGGGTCCTACAGATCTTACAGTCTCTAGGCTGGGTAATCAACTTCAACAAGAGTCAGTTGGTACTGACCCAGACCTTGGAATACCTCGGAGCTGTGCTCGACACGAAACAGGGCAAAGTGTTTCTATCCCAGGAACGCAGGCGCAAGCTACAGTCTCAGGTGAGGCGGATGCTGTCTCTTCGCAGTCCTCGGGTCTGCGATTATCTGACTGTCCTGGGTTCGATGGCTTCAACACTCGCACTGGTTCCCCGGGCGTTCGCTCATCTGCAGCTGTTGCAGTCGTCCTTACTATCCCGATGGAAGCCGGTCTCAGAGGAGTTTTACCTACCGCTTCCACTCGAGGGCCTGGCGAGATCCAGCCTGCACTGGTGGCTCGATTCCAAGCATCTGTCCTGTGGAGTGTCCCTCCTGGTACCCAATTGGACGGTGGTGACCACGGATGCCAGTCTCTCCGGCTGGGGAGCAGTTTGCCTAGGAAAGTCGGTCCAGGGGCTATGGTCAGCGTCTCAAGCCCAGTGGTCTATCAACCGACTAGAGACCAGAGCGGTCCATCTGGCTCTACAAGCCTTCTTACCGTTAGTACGGGGAAAGGCGGTCCGAGTATTATCGGACAACGCGACCACCGTGGCCTACATCAATCGTCAAGGAGGGACGAGGAGTCCACAGGTGGCAGTGGAGGTGCAGCTCTTGATGTCCTGGTCAGAACAAAATCTCAGCAACATCGCAGCCTCTCACATTGCCGGGGTCGACATCCAGGCGGATTTTCTCAGTCGTCACCACCTGGGTCCCGGAGAGTGGGAGCTGGCGGACGAAGCGTTTCTACTCATCTGCAGGAAGTAGGGATTGCCCCACATGGATCTGATGGCCACGTGGCACAACGCGAAGGCTCCACGATTTTACAGTCGGCGTCGAGAACACGGAGCAGAAGGCGTCGACGTGCTGGTGCTTCCTTGGCCAGATGTGCTGCTGTACGTGTTTCCCCCGTGGCCAATGATTGGCAAGATTCTGCGGCGCATAGAATTGCACCCGTCCAATGTGATCATGGTGGCACCGGAGTGGCCACGTCGTCCGTGGTTCACAGATCTCGTCCAGTTGTCGGTGGCGACTCCCCTTCGTCTCCAGGGGTTCGCGGGGCTCCTACATCAGGTCCCTGTCTGTTTGGAGGATGCGGATCACTTCTGTCTCGCGGCATGGCTTTTGAGAGGAATCGCCTGAAGAGAAAAGGTTACTCAGATGCGGTGATTGCCACGTTGCTGAGGTCCAGGAAGCAGTCTACGTCCCTGGCTTATGTCCGTGTCTGGGCGGTCTTTGAAGATTGGTGCATTAAGCGGGGGGTGGATCCCACTTCCGCTTCGGTATCAGATATTCTAACGTTTCTTCAAACCGGGCTGGCCAAAGGCTTGGCGTGCAGTTCTCTACGGGTCCAGGTGGCGGCGCTTGGTTGTTTGCGGGGTAAGGTCCGGGGAACCTCCCTGGCCCTTCATCCGGATATCTCCCGTTTCCTTCGGGGGCTAAACATCTCCGGCCTCCATTGCGTCCCCCCTGTCCCTCTTGGATCCTTAACTGGGTTCTATCCGCCTTAGGCTCGGCCCCGTTTGAGCCCTTGAAGCGAGCAACTACTAAGGATCTCACGTTGAAGACGGTATTTCTGGTGGCGATTGCCTCGGCACGGCGTGTTTCGGAGTTGCAGGCCCTGTCCTGTAGGGAACCGTTCTTGCGTATTTCTGATACAGGAGTGTCCTTGCGGACGGTCCCTTCCTTTCTGCCTAAAGTGGTGTCGTCTTTTCACGTAAATCAGTCAGTAGAGTTGCCTGCGTTTGCGGCCGGGGAGTCCTCTGATCCACATTCAAGGGAATTGAGGAAGCTGGATGTGCGGAGATCTCTCTTTCGTTATCTGGAGGTTACTAATCCGTTCCGGGTTACAGATCATCTGTTCGTTTTGTTCTCTGGTCCAAAGAAAGGGGCCGCAGCGTCCCGCCCGACAATTGCCCGTTGGCTCAAGGAGGCCATTGGCTCGGCGTACTTGGTGCGGGGAAAACCGCTTCCTGTGGGTCTTCGGGCCCATTCGACTCGTTCTCAGGCTGCGTCCTGGGCGGAAGCTTCTCAGGTGTCGCCTCAAGAGATTTGCAGGGCAGCTACCTGGAAGTCGTTGCATACCTTTATCCGGCATTACCGGTTAGATGTCCGGGCTACAGATGCCGGGGGTTTTGGAGAGAGGGTGCTCCGAGCGGGACTCTCTGCTTCCCACCCTCGGTAACTTAGCTCTGGTACATCCCAGGTGTCCTGGACTGATCCTGGTAAGTACAGGGAAAGGAAAATTAGTTTCTTACCTGATAATTTTCGTTCCTGTAGTACCAAGGATCAGTCCAGGATCCCGCCTGCAGGGCTTCACTGAAGTAACGGAGAGTCCGCTCATCGTCTTTCTTAGTTAATCTGATCGCTTGTTTAGCTCTCCCGGTTGGGGAGTCCGGTTCCACCAGGAGTTTTTGGTGGTATGTTCCATAAAGGAAGTGAATTTTCTAGCAAGTTTTGGTTTCTTGGTTGAGTTGCTACTTTGACATTACGTAAGACTGAGGGCTGTGACTCACTCCGACAAGTTTTGCTCTGTCTCCATCTACTGGTGTGGAGTCACAACCCAGGTGTCCTGGACTGATCCTTGGTACTACAGGAACGAAAATTATCAGGTAAGAAACTAATTTTCCTATAGTGAGTAGGCAGGGTATGCAGAGTTCATGTACCGAACCTGATGGTAACACTCACACATGTCTCATAGAAGCCCAGGAGATGGAAAGGGTTAGGCCCTCGAGAAGCGAGTACCTGGTTCCAGGGAAAGCTCTGAGACAGCAATGGTAACTCACTGGTGTAGATGGCAGTGATGACTTCCAGGCAGAAGAGAATACGGAGCAAGTCTGGGAACGAGGGCCCTCGAGGAGCGAGTACCTGGTTCCAGGGAAAGCTCTGAGAGAGCGATGGTAACTCACTGGTGTAGATGGCAGTGATGACTTCCAGGCAGAAGAGAATACGGAGCAAGTCTGGGAACGAGGGCCCTGGAGGAGCGAGTACCTGGTTCCAGGGAAAGCTCTGAGAGAGCGATGGTAACTCACTGGTGTAGATGGCAGTGATGACTTCCAGGCAGAAGAGAATACGGAGCAAGTCTGGGAACGAGGGCCCTCGAGGAGCGAGTACCGGTTCCAGACTGTCTCCTGAAAAACAAAGGAGAGAGCAAGGCCCCCGAGGAGCGGGTACCCCTGGTAAGTCCGAGGAGGCAGAGTAGCTTAGGTAGAGTAACCCCTTGCTAACTCAATCTGTTAGCAAATTCTAAGACCTTATATATCTGTCGCAAGTGAAGTCATCTCAGGGGGACGCCCCCGAGGTTCGCGCCATCGCCGGTACTTCAGTCAGGGCCGCACCGCGGCCCTGACTGAAGTACCGGCCTCCAGGAAACATGGCGGGTAGCAGCGTCTAGCCGTTCCGGGGACGCCGGAGGACCTCGGCAGGAGGAGGACGCCGCGGCAGCCAATCTTCCCGTGGGCGAAGAGGAAGGCGCCAAAGAGGTAAGGAGGGCGGAGAGAGGGCGTCGGGAACCGACGGACACAACACAGTCACAACAGATTATGATCACAGTGTCCAAGTGGCCTCACCTCTTGCATGATATCCTGCATTCCTCTAAGAATGAAGTGTAAAATAGCTCCTCCTGGATCACCTGCTCCATGAAGCATTTATTTCTTTTTATATTGTACGTTATTTTTGATTGTGAAAATAGCTATATATAAATAAAATAGCTAGAAACTCCCTAAAATGTCCTGATGTGACATTTACTCAGTTAATAGTGGGATAATTGAAATTTCCATTATTATTATTGTGTTGCCAAATGTATTAGCTAATTTCTGTAAACATTTCACTGTCTGCCTTTTCTTTCTGGCCAGGTGGATGGCACCCCCACCACTCTACGCTTCCCCATCACACACACAAGTTCTAGCCATACAGATTCTACGGTGCATTTACTCTCCCGCAGGATCTTTATCCTGTTTGTGTTAGGGATGGCAAAGAATCATAGTGCCACCAACCCCATCAAGTCAATCCACTATCTTTGTGATATAATTTGTACCCTAGTCTAGCACTGTTCTCTTGATTATCCACCTTTCACAGTGTCTCTGATATCCAATTCATCATCATATCTGTAATGATGTGAGCCTTTGTGCTTTGGAGAGGTCAATGCAGCCTCGTAGGTGAACCTATGAGGCCCCTGCCAACGGTTGGCTAACGAGGCCTGGTCTGGGACAAGCTGGAGCTTTGCCTAAACCTGCCCCGCTGCCCACAGGTTGAGCCCTTGGATTGCGGGGGCTGGCAGGTGGGTCCCAAGGGTGGTCCAGAGACTAGCCAAACGTCTGGGCAGGCAGCAGACAGGCGTAGTCAAAGTTTTTGTGGCAAGGTCAGGTCCAGACGGCAGGCAAAGGAGTTCAAAGTGTGTAGCTGAGGTCAGATCCAGCTGAGCAGTCTGAAGGGCTGAAAAGATACAGAGCAAGGACGAGTCAAGGCTGGGACAAAGCAGGCTTGGCAAGGCTGGTACCGCAGCAACATGCACTGCACTAGGCAAGGGGACTGTTGCTGAGGGGGAAATGCAAGGGTCTCGACTGGGTTTAAATAGCCACATTATGTCACTGGGAAGCCACAGAACTGGTCTTTCCCACCACAGAGTTTTAAGAGCCGACATGCCTAAGAAACCATGCAGTGGATGACGTGCTGGCAGCGTCCATGCCACAAAGAGGGGTTGATGGCATCTCTGGCGGACCTTGGCATGGGTCAAGTGCAGCTGGCCTTGGTATTAGTGGCCAATAAATACCAAAAATAAATTAAATAAACTGGTCAGTTGCGGTAGGAGATCTGGAGTAGCCAATACAGTAGCCTTAGGTAGCAGGCAAGGGTTCAGTAGCGTTCGCAGAAGGCAGGCAGGTGTATAGGGAAAGAGTTGGTTGGCTAGGTAGGTAGAGTGGTGGTAGGGCTTTGAAATGTGCAGACAGTGCAAAGACGAAGTAGGGTTAACTGCAGGGGCGGCTCAGGACAATCAGCTGCCTAAGGTGAAGGATGAAATGAATCCCACACCCAGTTGCGACGCAGGTGAAATCACCAAGAGGGCTTTGTGGAGGTTTCTCCTTAATGGCCCTTTTGGGGATTTGTAATCGGGCAGGGAGGGGAGGGTCAACGGTCCAAGAGGAGTGGCAGATAGTGTCAGTGATATTTCTAGGAAGCTGGCAACCATGCCACACTCCTAGGAGCCCTATCGCCTGCCTCCCACCCTTCCCTGGCATCTACCCCAGCAACGTGGGAGACTGCTGAATGGTGGGAATCTGTGTGGTGTACTCTCGTAGTGCCGGTGCAAGGACACTCTCTAGATGAACATTATCTCACCTTCCTTTCCTACACAATTAAAAAAAATATACTTTTTTTTTTTTTCATTTTAAAATTTATTAATCTCTTCCCCAACCTTAAATGGGAGATTTTATCTGGAAAAGTACAATCTTCTGAAGTAAAATATCAGTTCAACATGCAAAATATATGTACACGCACTGCAAGAAAATCACATGGATCTCATATGGTATTAGGCCTATTATAATGTGCACAGAAAGCTATGAATAAACCGAATTACAATAAAATAAACCTTCCATAATGTAACTGACAACACTCAAACAGCAACAACCCTACCTATGAAAAAGCAACACCGCAAATATTACACCAGGCCCTAAAACACCAATGAACTTCCTATAATGAAAACAGAACAAGGCAGGCTTACACAGAAACAACATGCTGGCAGATTACCTGACTTCGTAACACATGCAGAACACAGACAAACTCTCACCAAATCCAGAATAAAATATAAATAAAAACGTGCAGACAAACTGAACTGGGAATCACAAAAAGCAGACTCTGAACGCAGTGCAAACAGCAAATCCAATCAAGAAATCTAAAATATCAACCATACCAAAAAAAAGTCAAAACAGCTGATGAATAGAACATCCAATAATTAAAACCGCATACAAAAATGTTAAATTATCAATAAAATATTTCAAAACTGCAGACACATTATATCCAATAATTAAAGCTAATAAGCATTACAAAATATTTCCCCTTTGCCATACCTGGAAATGTTTAGCTTTCTAGTCACCCTAAGATTGTGAGACTGGAAAATTGGGCATCCAAATGGCAGATGAAATTTAAGGTGGATAAGTGCAAGGTGATGCATATAGGGAAAAATAACCCATGCTATAATTACACGATGTTGGGTTCCATATTAGGTGCTACAACCCAAGAAAGAGATCTAGGTGTCATAGTGGATAACACATTGAAATCGTCGGTTCAGTGTGCTGCGGCAGTCAAAAAAGCAAACAGAATGTTGGGAATTATTAGAAAAGGAATGATGAATAAAACGGAAAATGTCATAATGCCTCTGTATCGCTCCATGGTGAGACCGCACCTTGAATACTGTGTACAATTCTGGTCGCCGCATCTCAAAAAAGATATAATTGCGATGGAGAAGGTACAGAGAAGGGCTACCAAAATGATAAGGGGAATGGAACAACTCCCCTATGAGGAAAGACTAAAGAGGTTAGGACTTTTCAGCTTGGAGAAGAGACGACTGAGGGGGGATATGATAGAGGTGTTTAAAATCATGAGAGGTCTAGAACGGGTAGAATCCTTATTATCCACACTAACGGACACCATTATCTTCAATCTCGAAAAAGGCCAACCTTGTCTCCTCGCGCTTCTGGATCTTTCCTCAGCGTTCGACACCGTGAACCACTCTAGCCTACTACAACGTCTTACAGACATCGGCATCGCAGGAACAGCTTTCAATTGGTTTAAGTCCTTCCTAGAGAACGGAACATACAAAGTTAAGATAAACAACAAGGAATCTCACCCCATCCAAGCCAAGATGGGAGTACCACAAGGATCATCACTCTCCCCCACCCTCTTCAACATCTACCTTCTCCCACTCTGTCATCTACTTACTAACCTCAAGCTCACCCATTTCTTATACGCGGATGATATACAAATTCTCATCCCTATCACGGAGACCATACACAAAACCATGGACTACTGGAAAAAATGTCTCTCATCCATCAACGATCTTCTAACCAGCCTCAACCTGGTTCTAAACACCAACAAAACGGAAATACTCATAATAGCACCGGATCAACCTGCCCCGCCAACATCCAGCAACTCTCCAGACACCTCAGGATATGCCACCGCACCTCAAGTCAGAGATCTGGGAGTACTACTAGACAACAGACTCAGCCTCAATAAATTCATAAATAACACTACAAAAGAATGCTTCTTTAAATTACAAGTGCTAAAGAAACTAAAGCCTCTTCTACTCTATAGGGATTTCCGCACAGTACTCCAAGCCATCATTCTCCCTAAACTAGATTACTGCAATTCACTCCTGCAGGGCCTTCCAGCATACACCACCAAACCACTCCAGATGGTACTGAATGCCACTGCAAGGATACTTACAAACGCCAAAAAAAGGGACCATATCACCCCGATCCTCCAGCATCTCCATTGGCTGCCCATCAAATATAGGATTCAGTTCAAAACCTGCATGATGATTCATAAGGCCCTACATCACATCTCTCCACTCAACTTAACCTTCCAGCTTCAACTACACTCCTCTAAAAAACCAACCAGAAGGGCATACCAGAACAGAATGATCACCCAACCTGCAAAATCTACCCTGAGGAAACGTGCTCTATCTACAGCGGGCCCGTCTCTCTGGAACTCCCTACCACCGGACCTCCGCATCGAGCCGTGCCATACTACTTTTAAAGTGAAACCCAAGACTTGGCTCTTCCGTCAAGCTTTCCCAGAGAGCTAAAAGCAAGAAGAACAACAACCATCCTTGCCTTACAGCAATAATCTAATGTTTATATTACTTCAGTTATATGTTTCCAAGTTGTGTTCTAAGTTGATCCTAGTTGTTTTTCCCAATAGATTGTACTTTATTATATATTATCCGTTTATTAATTCGATATGTTCCATGTAAACCGCCTCCCCGGCGATAGTTATTTCTGTTAAATGTGAACCGGAGTGATATGTATTGTATACAGGAACTTCCGGTATATAAAAACCAAAAATAAATAAATAAATAAATAATGTGAATCGGTTATTTACTCTTTCGGATAGTAGAAGGACTAGGGGACACTCCATGAAGTTAGCATGGGGCACATTTAAAACTAATCGGAGAAAGTTCTTTTTTACTCGACGCACAATTAAACTCTGGAATTTGTTGCCGGAGAATGTGGTTCGTGCAGTTAGTATAGCTGTGTTTAAAAAAGGATTGGATAAGTTCTTGGAGGAGAAGTCCATTACCTGCTATTAAGTTCACTTAGAGAATAGCCGCTGCCATTAGCAATGGTTACGTGGAATAGACTTAGTTTTTGGGTACTTGCCAGGTTCTTATGGCCTGGATTGGCCACTGTTGGAAACAGGATGCTGGGCTTGATGGACCCTTGGTCTGACCCGGTATGGCATTTTCTTATGTTCTTATGTTCTTGTGTTCTTATGTGATAGATTGGAGGAGGGCACACAGACTTCGATCTTTCTCGCACACTCCCGCAGATACGCGCACAAACGCTCTCACAAGCAGCCTCTCCTACCTGCTGGTCTCTCATTCACAGGCGCTCGCACTAACGCACTCTTACTCATACACAGACACACACGCTCTCTCTTGCTGTCACACATAGGCACTCTGGACTCTTCTGCTTCAGGGAAATTGGCAGCTCAACGGGTCCTCTTCTTGAGTTGCAGAGGAAATGCCGGTGACCCAGCAGAGACTCGTCTTCCGTGGGGGCCTTCCTAATGCTGGTGGAGAGTTCGACACCTCACCGGCACATCTTTTGTGTTCACTACTGCAGGACCTTCCTCATTCACGTTGCTAAACCCAGCTGACTTTAGAATACGAGGCAGGGTGAGGCGGCTGCCGCAGCAGGAATATTTTATTTTTGGGGGGGGGGGGGGGGTTGGGGGGGACGACACTTTCTGCTGCTCCCAAAATTTGCTGCTTGAAGTGGCTGCCTCACCGTGCCTCATTATAGAACTGCCTGGATAACTGCCTCAAATTCGCAGTCATTGAGCAGGCTTCATTCTGCTTTTTCTCGAAGGCCAGTGTAAAGAGAATTGCCAGGAGATTACATAGACTTTGATGACAGTGGCGTAAGAGGAGGCATTAAAGGGCGAACAGATATTGAAGAAGGTAGCTTTAATAATGGAAAATGTCTGAGCTTTCATGCAGAGCTTGGAGTCTAAGATGAAACCCAAGCTGTGGACTTGTTGGCTGTCTGGTATCGTAGATCCTTCCAGGATTATTCTAGATGGAGTAATGGTCCATTTTTTCCAATCTTTGCTCCTGCTGTTTTGGGGTGATTATGTTTCAGTTTAAGGTATAACTAATTTGCAGTCCTCATACGGCAGTTATTCAAACTTGCTACATTAAGGGGGCAAAGGAGTTGTATACTATCAGCAAAGGTGTGCAGGGGATTTGGCAGTCTTGATTAGCTTCCCAGGTGGAGCTGGATAGATGTTGAATAGCCTTGTGGTACACCACATGAGAGGGAATGTGGGTGGGAGGAGGCCTGCCCTAGAGCAATGGTCGGAGTGCATTTCTGAAGGAAGGATTTGAATCAAGTGAGAGTTGTCAGACCTATGTCGATCAGACGGGTCATAAGGAGCTCATGTTTGTGATTCAATGCCAAGAAGTGCAAAGTCATGCATATGGGGAGTGGAAATCTGAATGAACTGTATTTGATGGGGGGGCTGATGTGCATGGAGCAGGAGAGAGACCTTGGGGTGATAGTGTCTAATGATATGAAGTCTGCGAAACAATGCGACAAGGCGATAGCAAAAGCCAGAAGAATGCTGGGCTGCATAGAGAGAGGAATATCGAGTAAGAAAAGGGAAGTGATTATGCCCTTGTACAGGTCCTTGGTGAGGCCTCACCTGGAGTACTGTGTTCAGTTCTGGAGACCGTATCTACAAAGAGAAAAAGACAAGATGGAAGCGGTACAGAGAAGGGCGACCAGGAAGGTGGAGGATCTTCATCGGATGATGTACGAGGAAAGATTGAAGAATCTAAATATGTACACCCTGGAGGAAAGGAGGAGCAGGGGTGATATGATTCAGACTTTCAGATACTTGAAAAACTTTAATGATCCAAAGACAACAACAAACCTTTCCCATAGGAAAAAAATCAGCAGAACCAGAGGTCACGAGCTGAGGCTCCGGGGAGGAAGACTAAGAACCAATGTCAGGAAGTATTTTTTCACGGAAAGGGTGGTGGATGCCTGGAATGCCCTTCCGGAGGAAGTGGTGAAGTCTAAAACTGTGAAGGACTTCAAAGGGGCATGGGATAAACACTGTGGATCCATCAAGTCTAGTGGGCATAAATATAGAGGAGGTGGTAAAACACTGCACGGAGCGGCAGTAGCCACTGAGGCATTCACGGAGCGGGATGCCAGTGGCCAGTGGCTGGTGTTCCACCTTCACGGAGCGGAAGGATGGAGGGCTGCTATCTCAAAAAAATAAAAAAAAAAACAAACAAGCAAACAAAACAGGGGTGGGTAAGGGGCAGGGGTGTGGCCTGCTGGTTGCGGCGGTTGCTACCCCTGGTTGAGCTGGATGTTCGCTAGGATGGCGCTGCTCTCAGCATTGGTGGAGGGGTGGAAGGGAATTGGGGCCGGAGGGTGCTGGAAGCCAATAGAGACGGGTGGGAGGGAGAAAAAAGGGGGGAAAAAAAATGGATAAACTGCGTAGCTTGCTGGGCAGACTGGATGGGCCGTTGGTCTTCTTCTGCCGTCATTTCTATGTTTCTATGGTCAACTGTGTCAAATGCCACATGAGATCCAATAGTACTAGGATAGCCTGTTGATCTTGATCTAGGTGTAATCCCAGGTCATCTATCAGGCAGGTTAGAACTGTTCTGTGCTGTGATGGGGTCTAAACCTGATTGGTAGGGGTTCAAGTGGTTAATGATATGAAGAAGCTTCTACATTAGTTATATTTACTGAGGAAAGAGAGGTTAGAGACTGGCCGGAAGTGGCTGAGTTTATTTGGGCCGAGGTTTGGCTTCTTTAGAGTGGGTCTTACTCATCTTGCTTAAGGCATTTAGATAGGTTTATTATATTCTGGAGGTAGGTGAAAAGACCAGCTTTGGCCAGTTTGGGCATGGGTCATCAAGTTAAGTGCTAGTAGCACTTCATCAAGGGGTAGGGGACAGAAGGAGGAGAAGGCAGTGCATAGTAATGTCTGGTTCAGACAGCACCAAGTGGTCCTTAGTTTTAATGTTGACGTCTGCTCTGAGGTTTGAGATCTTGTTGGCAAAGAATTCAGCTAACTTGTTGAAATAGGCATCAGTGTGAAAGGAATGCGGTCTGGGTGCAGTCATACTATGAGTTTATCATGCAGAAAAGTTCTCTAGATGAGTTCTCTGCTTGGGCGATGATACAGAAATGTTTTCTCGAGCATGCAAGTTGGCGCTTTCACACTGAAGTGTGGCGTCTTGAAAGTACAGGTTTATGATAATCATTCAGCGAAATGCCGCATAATTTGGATTTTGGACTTCAATTTCATGGAAGAATATGAACATATATTTGGAAAGCATGAGTCCCTGAGGAAGCCCCTGACAGGGGTGAAACGAAGATATCTTTTGTCATGCGGATAATCTGAGAGATCAAAGAAGAAGATATAATGATTATTAGTGAAAAATTACATCTGAAATAACTGTGTGTTTGAACAATGTATTGTTAAATACTCATTCCTAGTTAAATAAGTATTGGAAATGATATGTTATTCAAACTTAACATCTCGAATGAACATTTGTTATTTTAATTGGGTCGTATGAATGTGCTAGCTTAGTTTTAAAATGTCTATGTAGGTGTATATGTGAATTTTTGCAATAAATATTACACAGGTTATAAATGTGTTGTCTCTCTAATTTTGTAGTAAAATTTATGACCCAGATATAGAGCAAGCATTATTTTGGAAGTACAAAAGCTTGCTCTGTATGCTTAACCTCTTCAGTTAACCCATTCATATCAGTTATCCTCTATATTTCTACCTTTGATCGCAGATATTTTCCTTCCACTGTTGTCAGTCTACCCTGAGTCACCTTTAGCTTCTCCGAGTGACTTATCGAGTACACTGCACCATGCTTCTGCAGCTTTTTTATGATCCAGGCAAATTTCTGCTGACGTCTCTGAAATTCCACTGACGTCTTAAATAAATAATTCTTGAATCTTTCTCCCATCTTATGAGCACTGCCAGTATCTGCACTTATCTCCAAAATTGTGCAGACTAATTATCACTGGCCTTGGCCGTTTATTAGCCTCTAGTAGTGACCCCAGGGAGCAGTGCACATGGTCTATTTTGTAGCATGTTGCCATCTCTGCTAAATTCAGGACCGGCATAAGCCCTACAGAGAGAATTTCTATCACTTGAGGTTCTTATGTTTACTCTGGGAAGCCTATTGCTCTGATTTTATTCAGGCAGGTCTGAGTTTCTTGTCTTGCAAAGTTTAAAAGACTTTTTCTATCTTATCTATTTTTTTGACAAGCAGCCATAAAAGATAACTCCATGTTTCCAACTTGTTCAGCAATTCCTTCTACATGAGTATTTGTCTCATTTACATTGGGAAAACAAGCTGAGCAGCTTTATCAACTACTATCTCATGTAAGGTGAGTCTTAGTTGATGACTGACTGATAAACATTTTTTATGGCTATTGTCTTTCCCAGGGAATGTATCAGATATTCTCTGCCATGTTCTTTTCTGTCCTGGTCCTCTTCACCCTAGATTTAAGAACATATGTTATACTGGGTCAGACCAAGGGTCCATCAAGCCCAATATCCTGTCTCCATCAGTGGCCAATCCAAGTCACAAGTACCTGGCAAGTACCCAAACATGAAATACATCCCATGCTACTAATGCCAGCAACAAGCAATGACTATTCCCTGTTGATTAATAGCGGTTTATGGACTTCTCCCCCAGGAACTTAACCAAATCTTTTTTTAAACCTAACTACAGTACCTGACTTAACCACATCCTCTGGCAACAAATTCCAGAGTTTAATTGTGCGTTGAGTGAGAGAGAACTCCAATTTGTTTTAAATGTGCTACTTACTAACTTCATGGAATGCCCCCTAGTTCTTGTATTATCTGAGAGTAAATATCCATTTCACATCTACCCGTTCTAGACCTCTCATGATTTTAAACATTTCTATCATATCCCCCCTCAGCCATCTCTTCTCCAAGCTGAAAAGTCCTAACCTCTCCCGCCTTTCCTCATAGGGGAGCTGTTCCATTCCCCTTATTTTGGTCGTCCTTCTCTGTACCTTCTCCATCACAACTATATCTTTTTTGAGATGCGGCGACCAGAATTGTACACAGTATTCATGGTGAGGTCTCACCATGGAGCGATACAGAGGCATTATGACATCCTCCATTTTATATGACATTCCCTTCCTAATAATTCCTATCAGTCTGTTTGCCTTTTTGGCCGCCACAGCACACTGAGCAGATGATTTAAATGTAATATCAGTTTTGACACACACATCTCTTTCTTGGGTGATAACTCCTAAAATGCAATCTAACATTGTGTAGCTACAGCATGGATTATTTTTCTCTCTATGCATCACCTTGCCCTTGCCATATTATATTTTATCTGCCATATGGACACAGTCTTCCAATGTTGCAAAGTCCTGCAATTTATCTGCTTCTGATTTAATGACAATTTTCTATCATCTGCAGATTTGATCACCTCACTCATCACAGCTTTCCAGATCATGTATAAATATTAAAAAGCACCGGTCCAAGTACAGATCCCTGAGGCACTCCACTGTTTTACCTTTTTCCTCTGTGAAAAAAGACCATTTAATCCTATTCTCTGTTTCCTATACTTTAACTAGTTTGCAGTCCACAAAAGGACATCTCCTCCTATCCCATGACTTTTTGAGATTTCTTAGAAGTCTCTCATGAGGGAGTTTCTCAGACAACTTCTAAAAATCCAAATACACTACATCTACCGGTTCACCTTTATTCACATGTTTATTAACCCCTTCAAAAATGTGCCAGAATTGTGAGGCAAGACTTCCCATAGTAAATCCATCCTAGCTGTGTCCCCTTAAATCATGTTTATCAATATGTTCTGTGATTTTGTTACCCAGATCAACTCTGGAGCCCTTTTTATATATCAGGTTTACATTGGCCACCTTGCAGTCTTCAGGTAGAATGGATGATGTTAATGATAGTTTACAAATTACTTGTAATAGGTCTGAAATTTCATTTTGAGTTCCTTCAGAACCCTGGGGTGTATACCATCCGGTCCAGGTGATTTGCTACTCTTCAGTTTGTCAATCTGGCCTACCACATTTTCTAGGTTCACTGTGATTTGGGCCAGTTCATCTGGTGTTTACTGAGGAGAATGTGGGAGAGACCTGTTCTGGAGATCGTTTTCAAGGGTGGCTTTTCAAAGGAAAGAATTTAGTGTTTCCACAATGGTCTTATCTTCCCTATGTGCCCCTTTAACCCCTCGATCATCTAACGGTCCAACTGCCTCCCTCCCAGGCTTCCTGGTCCAGATGTGTTTAAAAACGTTTTTATGAGTTTTTGCCTCTACAGCCAGCTTCTTTCAAATTCTTACTTTTTTTGCTTTGTCAGACTGATTGGAGCAAAGTGCAGGTATAAAGGCATTCTGGCAATCGTTAGTCACAGGTTTAGATATTTTATGTCTGTAAAAAAAAGAGAGAGAAATGCAGGGAAATGGCCATGGAAGCACTGCCTCTATGACCTCACAACATCCTGTAGAGGCCTCCCCTTACCTAAAAGCTTCCCTGGGAGTACCTCATTTTAATCTGTCTGAGGGAATTACCTGTGTTCTTTAAGCCACAATGCATGAGAGAGAATATTCACCCCGAGGGATCAGTTGCATTCATACTTTAACATCTGTTGAATATTTGAGTCTGTTCTTTCCAGTTATGCAGTAGCTCCTTGTGTATAGCCCCTGCTCCTGGGATACATCGTCCCCTTTTTAGAGTTATGTTTCTGAATTTGTAATCTGAACTGTTATTGCCTTTTCCTTCTTCCTCTTACTCTGTCACCGTGCAGTTTCGGAGTCTCTGTTGACTCACGAGTTGCATTGTTACTCCTTGTCTGTCTTTGTCCTGTCTTGTTACACACTACTTGGTTACTTGATTATCTTTTTAAAAAAAATCCTAACTTGCTTTGTACCCTTTTTTTTATGGAAAAGCATATCATAAATGATCTATTTCTTTATGACTTATAGCTCCTTTATCTCATAGGATGGACAGTCTCAGCAAATACGGTCTCTAGGAGTTAGTTTTCTTTTTTTTGTATCCAGCCAGTTGAGGTCACTTTGGACCAGTCTGATTCCAAAGCTTTATGACAAATTTGATTTTGCATCTTATTCCCCACTGCAAAAACACAATGCAATGCTAGTCAGTGTTTGGAAGTACTTTCTGCTCTTATTTTAATGTTTTATAATGCATTGTTCCATCTTTATCCACTTTTGTACTAAGTATTGTGTGCATGCATCATATGATTTACTCCTGCCCTCTTCTGATTTCCAGGATCCCCGGATACTTCAGGAGCTGGAACCACAGGGGGTATCATCGGAGGAATCATTGCCACTATTGTGGTTATTGCTGTTATGGTCACTGTGGTGCTGATCTGCAAACAGCAGCGGAAGAACCAGAACGCACGCAATGAGTACGTAGCTCCCAGGATGGCGTGAAGCTCCCTGAATTTTAGTAGACCTGTCCAGTTTCTGTCCCCTGCAGGCTTTTTGGGCTGACTGGAACTAGCATATCAATCTCTGACGGTCTGGATGTAATGCCAAAAAATGTATTCTCTGAAAGAATTTTGCATGCATAAACTCCAGCGAGCATCATTCAGAGAATCCTTGCCTGCCCCTGCTCTCGTTTTCTTCTGCTAACATCTTTTCCTTTTTATATTTTATTTTCATCTATTTTTTTTTGTAGTTTGGAAGATCCCCCGGCTTACAAACCTCCACCACCAAAGCAGAAGCTGCAGCCCACAGAGGTTTTTACTCTTATTCCTATCTCTCTCTATTGAGTTTACATTTTAACATTTGAGGATTGGAATATACAACGTAACATCTCATTCTCTTGCTTCTCTCCATGTCTCCTGGGATTTCAGGGCATCTCTCTCTGTGCCTGTACAAATAATTATTTGTTAATAACCCAATCTGTCTCTCCCTATGTGTGGATCTGTAATCAAATTGCTAACCTGCTTTCTATTATGGGCCCAACCCTATCGAGTGGTCTCCTGCTGGAGATCAGAGCAGAAAGGGACCTGCTTCATTTTAGGAAGCTGTTGACCTTATTTGTTTACCCTGAATGGCCTTCCCTGCCTATTGTGTTTCCTGTTCGCCTCTTACCTTTCAGTAAATGTTTAATACCGCAGGCCCTGCACAAAGGGGGCAGCAGGGATCAGCTCTGCTCCTCCCCAAAAGGCACAGGGTGACAGCAAAGGACTGAGAGAGGCTCCAAGGCTGAGAGAGGGGTGGAGGGGGCAGAGGGGCTACCTTCAGAGAATGAATGGTGCCTGCCTGGGGGTGTATGTGTGTGAATAAATGGGTGTTTGCGTGCAGAGGGAACCCTTTTAAAGGGCCTCTGGCGCAAAACCGCGGCCAGCCTCTTTCCATGACGTCAGACGCCGGCGGAGATTTAAACCCGGCGTCTGACCATAGTTCCCTGCCTTGCAACGTGGTCGACTCCTTGTGAGTGGTAAGTTGCAGTTCCTGCTTGTTCCTTTGGGCGTGAGGAGAGGATCAGCTTGGGGGTGGGGGTCTGTGTTTGAGAGAGAAGAGATCAGTGCTGGCTGTAGGTGTATCTGCCAGATTGGGTGTAAGATAAGGGGGAGCAGAACTGGAGCAGGGGTACAAGACGCATCATCTGCTCTCCACGGTGTGGATTCCCTCTGCCTGGATTGCTGATTCTGTCCCTCAGATCCTGGAAACCACCCTGCAATCCCAGATCTGCCACCTCTGACCCCATCCTTCCTCAGTCCCAGAGCCCACCTTACTCTCCTCCTTTCTCCATCTCACATACCTGGTCCTCCCCGTGCCTGAGATCTCCTCCCTGTGCTGATAACGGAGATCGATTTTGCTCACCCAATAAGAATAAAATAGGCAAACCCAAGGAAAGTTGGGGTTTTTTTGGGTTGTTTTTTTTTCCTAATGTATAAAATATGCAGATGTTTGCCAATGGGCTTCAGAGTTTTCTAATTGTTTTGCATATAACCTGCTGATGAGCTGCTGGGGGGGCCTGAGCCTTTATTGCTCTCCCAGCAGCCTCAGGAAGATCGGACAATAGCACAAACCCAAATCTGTAACTGATTAAATTAAGGAGGATAAAGAACAATGCCTCGTTGGATAAACGTATATAGCTCCATATTTAAACCAGCGCCAGATTCCTCCCTCCCCATTCTTCTTCCTAACGACTCAACCCTGTTCCAGCCACAGCCTTTCTATAACTGTTTAAATTGTCCCGGTGCTGTCACCCTGGGCTCTGCTAGGTACTTGTGAGCCAGAGAGCTTGATCTCTCCCAGCATGGCATTCCTTATGTCTTCTTTCAACTCTACTACATTATTACAGACCTTGTCATCTTCCTCTTTGGCTCTTACAAGACCAATATAACATCGTCTCCTCCTATGCCTTGAAAAGAAAAAACAATGGCAATTGTCTTGGTTAAAACCCACAAAGCCAGTTTTCCTGGCGTGTAGCAGATGGACTCAGGACCAATGGGTATAGTGCGCCCCTGAGAGCAGTCGGAGACGGGGTCAGATTTCAATCTGAGGTCAGCACCAGTACATATACCCCTGCACGAGGTGGTCTGCTCGTCAGTATTTCTCAGTCTCCTTAGCACTTTGGGACTCTACACACGCTTGCACAGCATTAGAAAATCCAAACCAAAGAAGAAATAGTCTTACCTCTTCAGACGAGCCCCGCTCTCCTGCGGTGATACCTAAGGGTCCCTCCCCCCAGTTGAAAATTCCCGAGGTGATTTCCAAGATCCCTCAGAGGTAGGCCTCGGCCTGGTAGCGGTTCCTGGCGTGGACTTAGCCCCCAGGAACGGGAGTGGCTGAAAGACAGCGGGTGCAATACCGAGCGCGGCGGTGAAGGTAACTTTCCCTCTCCCCCTGGCATGAGACCGGGAAACGCCAAGAAAAGGTAAGGCAGAAAATATTTCTTAAAGTCTCCGGTCTCCGAGGCTCAAATAGCTGCACCGATCGCCAGCTGGCATCTGTCCCATCGGGTTGATCAGCTCTCTCTGGGCTAGACCCCGATCCGGCACGAGGGTCCTCGGCACCATTTCCCCTCTTTGATCACCGTGTGCATAGCGGCGACCTGTGCACATAACCTACTTGTGCACACAGCGGTGCGCAGGAGGGTGCCGGGTGCATAGCAACACTCTCGCCGGCGCCTGGCACACAAGTTAAGCCTGTACGCATCTCCGTGAGCGCACATAGCGGCCTGCACGCATATCTTCGCAGTTTACACGCACATCTTCGCGCCCGGGGCGCACGTATAAATGCAGAGACCATTTTTGAACGACCTACACACCCAAACCATGGCACCACCGGCCAAGAAAGCCGAGGCACCAGCTCTCTGCCCAGCCTGCCACCTTAGAGCTGTGCAACCCGAAGAGGATACTGCCCTGCGCCTACAGTGCGAGGCGGCCCTGGGGGAATCGGACAAGGCCCCCCACGGCCAGTACAGGGGTCCGGATCCACCGATTAGTACCCCGGACCTCTCTATCCCCAGCTCAGCCCCTCCTCAGACGGGGCCCTCGGAACACCGCTGGGTTCAATATGAACCCAGGGGAGGGAGAGGGGGATGGGGTAAGGGAGAAAGGGGGGGTAAAAAAAAGCGAAGGCTATTGTTATATGTTATGTTACTTAAAATGAAAGCATTTAATAAATACAATTTTAAAAAAAAGGCCTACACACCTTCGTCCATCAGCACCACCGGGGATAGGGCCACAGCCTCCACCGGAGGACCCAAATCTACCAGCTCAGCAATTAATTTTATCTAGAAATGTCTTCTCTAAACATGCAACTTCTGCTTGCAAATCTAACTCATCCTGTAACCGCCGTTTTTCCCTAAATAATGATTCACGTTCTAGGGTGTCTGCCGGCTACATTTCAACCTGTCTGCTGTTGTATTGTGGGTCGTCCTGCCAACTGACTCCTCGCGAGCAGGGTGGACGTCGATATCCTCGGCCACGGCCTAAAAAACGGTTATCTCCACTTGCCTCTTTTCCAGATTGATTCATGTTGGGTCTATTCACAACCTCATCACCAGAGGTCTACCAGATCCTATCATCTCTACCTTTCACCAACGGATCATACAAGATCTACGCGATGGCTTTTCCAGTAAACGTTCTTTCTCTAATATGACCAGACAAGAATTTTCAGCTTTGAAGTCACTTCAAGAAAACCAGCAGACAAGGGAGGAAAGAGAGTACTCCTGGATCGAATTCACTATCAAACGGAGGTTTATAGGTTACTTAACAATCAGACATTTTATCGTCTTCTTCATATTGATCCAACTGAAGAATAGTCCAAAGACATTGAAGCCTTAGTTAAAGAAGGCACAGAAATAGGCTATCTAACCTCTGGGTCTAGAGACTGACACCGTACAGTCAGGACAGACTAACCACGTGGTTAACAATTATCACAGGCTTTTGAGCCGTTCCAGTCGGCTCAAAAGCCTGTGATAATTTCCTTTCAACATCTTTCACAATCTGAGAAGCCGTTAAGATGATTATCAGACTGGACGGTTCAACTTTGCATGGTTGAACACGTCACCAGGCTTGCTGATGCGGCATCTTAAAAATCAGTATATTTACATATATACTATTGACTGTTATATCCTTTGGATTTTCTAGGTTTGATAGAGCCACGTTAAATTATTCATAGGTGGTGCCTTTTGCTCATTAGTTTTGATATACAGGACCAACTCTGTGCTCTTTTTGTTTATATTTGACAATCCTTTTCCAACATCTTTGACTATCAAGGGTGTTTTGTTCCCTATCCTTCCCCAGGTTAAGAGTATTAGGATATGGGTTGATTCACGGTTATCATTTTGCCATCAGATAAAGGCTGTTACTAAGGCAGGACTTTTTAAATTACATGTTCTTCATGGTTTGAAACCCTTGCTTGAACCAAAAGACTTTGACAGTGGTCCAAGTCTCTATCCTACCGCTCCTGGACTATTGTAATGCGCTCTATGTTGGGGTGCCTGGGAACTGGCTGAGGCAAATGCAGTTCTGCAAAATGCTGCTGCCTGATTGATATCTGGTAAAAGTAGGTGGGAACATATCGCCTCAATCGTGATGGACCTACATTGGCTGACAGTGCACCATCAGATCTTTAAAATTGTAACGATGGTCCAGAAGTTATTGAAGTTGGACTCACTTCCTAAGGCTTATGCCCTGTTAAGCATCTATAATTTGACAGTTTCCTTTGTGTCCGTCGGTCGCAGATAGCTGTGACTGCTCTGCCTCACCTCACTTCTACCCTTTTCCTCCTCCCTCGGAAGGATGGCTGCCTCCGCTGCTAGTTGCCAAAACTCTCGGCGTCTCCAAGACAGCATGGGTGTCCCCCGTCCGCCATGCTTCTTCCTGAGGCCTCCTAGGGCACGCACACACACGCTGCCTATGCTTTTGAAAACGTCATGGCAGGAACCTCGGGGAGTCCCCACCGCATGACGTCAGTACCTCCGGGTATTTAAACCTCCGCTCTGCTCCAATACAACGAGTTAGCAAGGACTTCGGTTTTGCTACTCTGACTGCTTCTAAGCTGCTCGCTTGGTTTTCTCACTACGCTCCGGGGTATCTCTCTCCTACGGAAGCTCTGGGGGCCTCTCGCTCCTACCTGCTCTTTGGGTTCAACTGCCTAACGTTAAGGACTCCTGCTCCTCGGGGGTTCTGTCTGCTTTCTTTCAGGAACCCTCGGCGCTCCTAGGTACTCGCTCTTCGAGGGCCTATTCTACTCAGGGTATCCTGCACCTCGGCCCACGGGTCCTTTTCTTCATTCAACTATCCATGGAAGATTATCAGCACTGCCACTCTTGAGTATCGCTACGCTCAGCTCTTCAGGTTCACGGGTTATCCCGTGCTGCGGAACACTACCGGACCCTTACTACATCTGGGTGAGACCATCTACTACGGAGACTGTCTGAGCTACGGCGCTATCACTGGACTACAGTACTGTCCGTTCCTTGAGCAAGATTCAACAGCAGTATAATAGTCTTCTTTCCTCAATGTCTGCTTACTAAGAGTCTAGCCAATAGTTGTGGTTCCCCACAGGGCCCCTCCCTGTGGGAGGAGTCATCACCACTTTGACCAAGAGTCCACAAACATGCCACAAACATAATAGTTTCACTCAGGTTGTTAAAGAGGGGCCTTCTCGACAGCCCTTCAGTAAGACACGCTGGCTTGGCTGAAACCAGAGCGTCTACTTTCTCAGTGGCAGCCCTTAATATCTGGAACTTGCTTCCAGAGGTATTACAATTGACCAATGACTCAAAAGCTTTCAAATCGATGTTAAAAAGTCATTTATTCAAACAAGCCTTTGAATAAGTACTTTAGTAGGGATGCACTACAAGACTTTTCTGTTTAATATCATGGATTGGTCTTCTATTTTGTAATCAGAAACTTTTAAATTATGTATGTTGTTTGTCAATTGCTTAATTATTTGTAAGTGATTAATAAATAAAAATGTTAATTTGTGGAATCTTTAGTTGGCCCTCCCATTTGGTGCACTTTAACCCTGATGGATTAGCATACCATTAGCTTACTGCTTCAGGGGCTAACACATTTTTTAAATGTGTGTGTTAAGAAACTGTGCATGCATTATTTCCATGTTGTTTGTTTGTTTGAAATTTATATACCACTGTTACACCCAAAGGTGGTCAAAGCGGTTTACATAGTTGCGTTACATGCATAATAATACATTTTAACATAAAGATAAAAACTGGAAGCACTAAAATAAAGATAAAAACAGGTTTAGACTAGACAAGCCAAGATCATAACAAAAAAATGCTATGCTAGAAATACTGGTGATATAACGGTAGGGGCTGGGACAGGTGGTTGCTCGCCTCACGAGTTATTGCATCGGTCTCTCTGTAAGAGCAAAAACAGTGAATTACAGCTGATGAATGAATGCATAAACTTCCCCCAATCCACTCTTTGATTCTAGCTTGCAGAAGTTTTAAGGTTGAGACCAAATATAGTGAAATGCTTTTTTAAGTCAATAAAACAAATTTTCCCCTAATGGGTTGGGTTTATAATGTGGCCTCTCCTCTCTGTGCTTGTTAATGTTGGACTAAGTCGCTCTCGCTCTCTCTCGCTCTCTCTCGGCTCTCTCTCGCTCTCTCTCGCTCTCTCTCGGCTCTCTGCGCTCTCTCTCTCTCTCTCTCTGGCTCTCGGCTCTCGCTCTCTCTCTCAGCTCTTCATTATTTAGCGCGGCTGAAACATTTGTATTGCTCTTTGCTTTCTGAGAGAGAACAGATTGGGGACTTGGTTTGGAAGCACATGGAGTGAATCCAAACTTCCCATCACCTTAGAAATGATGTCCCGCTTTTTCTTTGTTGCTACAGGGAACAAAGTCTGTAGATAATGAGACAGAAGAGGTCCTTCTGAAGCCCAGCAGTAAGGTGGAGACTAGCAGTGGGGTAAGTGGGGCAGGTAGGGACAAATGGTTACAGGTCATATAGGGCATATACATATTCCTTATTATAGCAGGAGAGCAATCGAAAACCCATCTCTGGCATTCTGCAGTTAGACATTAGGGAGGAGTGCTGAAGAGAAAAGGGGAAACAAGTGACACTAGCTCTACACAAAAAAACTCTTATCTTCAACATAAACATTAGTAAACTAAATAAATGTGAAATTTAAAAAAAATTGCCATATGCAAAGGTAAATAAAAAATAAATAAATTGTAAAATTTATTTATTAAATTTATTAAATTTATTTATTAAAATTATTGTTCCTTATGTTCTACAGTTCTATGTAAAGCCCCCATCCGCTGTTGGGCAGTTCATCGTTTTATGTAAACCGGAGTGATTTGTAATTCCCACAAGAACTTCGGTATATAAAAATTAAAAATAAATAAATAAAATAAATAAAACAAAGTTAAGCAAGATGAAAAGGAACTGAAATCAGTGAGTGAAAGGGAGAGAGGAACTGGTGATAGCTTGGGAGTGAGGACGTAGGGGAGGCAGGGGCCTACATCCCTCTGTATAAGGAGTGGATTGGAGGAGAGAGACTGTGCACAAGATTATTAATACCCCAAGGGCTGGTGAGGGATAGGTTGTGGGAAGGAGTGGCTCTGGGAATGGGCCTGCTTATTTACTTGTATTATTTTTCTGCCTCTCTGCAGGGACCTCTCAAGTACCAGGAGTTGGCAATGACTGACAACGCCATGGATCTGCAGCATGTGCCCATCCCCAGCACAGAGGATGACTACCTGGAGCAGATCAACCCCATTTACAATGAGCTCTCCTACCCAACCGCTGGCTCCTACCAGGACCAGGGCTTTGTCATGTCTAAAGCCATGTACGTCTAGCAAGCTGCAGCCTGCAGCCACACTCTTGCCCACATCCTAAAAGGCTTCCGTGTTTCTGCAAGAGACACGCAGCTGTCATGGGAGGATTCAACATCCTGGCAGTCATTGGGGGTGCACAGCAGAAAAGGAAAGGAACAAGGTAATGCATCTGGAAGCGTGCACGTCTGCAAGTTTGCATGTTCAGTCTGCCATCCTGTGTTTCCTGTGCGTCCCTCTGGAGTGCTGCGTTCTCAGCATTGTATCGGCAAGCTTCAGCCAGTTCCTGCTCACCAACATCTAACCTTGGGTGGCTTTATTAAACGTGATGGAAGTGTCTGTGCCCATTCCTAATGGACGTCTTTGTTCTAGTTCCCTTTTTCTCGTTCCAGAAGGACAGAGGAACTCTAAGCTGCTTCTCTTTTGGGAAAGAGTAGTTTATCTCTTTAAATTTTAACATAATACAGATCTTGCTCAGGTCTGGTAGCAGGTGTTTGTAATGCTAGTAAATCACTGAAGGCTGGACTCTTTTTGGAAGGTAATGTCTTACTAAGAATCACATTTGCTGGCAGAGATCGGAGTTATACGTGAACGGAGCCAGGTATTTAACATGTCAGCATCTGGAGGACTTGCCTTGAAAAGCTTTTGTACTGTATCAAGGACAACACGAAGGTAGGATTGACGTTTGGGGGCTAGATCGATTTGTAGTGACTCCCTTCCTTTCATCACTGAGATTATCAGAACTTTGATTTTTCTGGGAAATAACCTGGCTGGATTTTGAAGGTCCTGGTGTTTGAGAACATGTCAGACCACTTTTTGGATAAGAGGACTCTGTAGATAACACCTTGAATGACTTACTGTGCGTGGTTTTCTGCTGTGGTTGCACTAACCAAACTAAGATTCTGCTGTGATTTAAACCACATCCTGTATGTGCAGTTCAGTGAGGCTCTCCTGGTGTGAGCGGAAGCATTAGAAGAAACGTTACAGTTCTGCAGCAGCACTGTCCTGTGAAGCTTCTGCTAGAGAGCAGATCATGTTTGGGATTTCTGTATTACGTTGTGTCAGGAGAGATGCATGCTGTCTCTGCTCACTCCATTACACTACAGTGTCCTCCAACAAGTTCACCTGTGTAGGAGGTTGATAACTTTATCTGAAAATGTATTTATAGATGAGGAATAGTTCAACCTTAAAATCCTCTTCCCAGGAGTGGTGTTTTCATTTGCAGGAGATACTATAGAGGTCAAGGTCATCTGGACTCTGGATCCCTACCACTGGCTTTGTGTGTACTCCCTATCCATAGCTTTGTGATGCTCAGAGCTTCCCGCATTGCACAACATGTCTGTCACTTTGTCATTACAAATCTGCCTGTGATCGTTTCTCTCTGATCAAAGCTACTGAAACGTTTCTGCTTAGAGTAAGATGAACAGGTAATTGTTTTGCTGAGATTGTAGAATTTTTATTTTTACAATGTGAAGATATTTAATCAGTCAAAATGCTAGCATGCATTCAGTTGATCATAAATCTCTCAATGGTGTTAATTTGTTCCTAAATGTTGAAAGTGTCTGCGTCCTGGAAGAGTCTCAAATATTGATTGTGTATAAAAACTACTAGCTGCTCCTGTACCTTCAAACACTACTAAAAGAATTCTGACTTTTTTTTTTATTAAATAAAATGTAAAAATTAGAATGTGGCGCAATTAATTTTTGTGAGAAATGGAACCTGTATGAAGTGCTGGATCACTGGTGGTGAAGCAAACAGTCCTAGAGGTATAAGTGCCATGCTGTATCACACCAGTGGTCCATTGAGCCCAGCATCCTGTCTCCAGCAGTGGAAATACCCTGCAGATCCTAGAGGGGAGATCGATGCCCTGATACTCACTCCCAGAAGTAAGAGTGGTCCTGATGATCTAAATCTACTTGGCTAATAATTGTTCATGGATCTGTTTTTCAGAAACTTTTCCAACTATACTATAGCCTGGACCACATCCTCAGGCACACGGTAACTGGAAGAAAGGCATTCTGAAATTTGTTTGAAATCTCCTACCAGTTAATTTCATAGTATGTCCATGTCACCCATGATTCTATCATATCCTTCATCATATCTGTCCTCGCTCATCCAAGCTTAAGACCTAATCTGTTAAACCTTTCTCCAAGGACAAGCAGGACCGCAGTCTTCTCACATGGATGACATCATCTGATGGGGCCCAGCATGGAAAACATGTCAAAGTTTCTAGAACTGAGCACGCTCTCACATATTCAGTATGCCCTGCAGCCGCACGGGGTCCCTTCAGTCTTTTTCCGCAGAATGTGGTGCTCACCATCTGAGTTTCACTTTTTTTCTCTCTAGGTTTTAGCCTCTTATTTTGGAGAAATCCTTTGCTTGGTTGTTGTAGAGTCCCGCGGTTCTTACCATATTATCCCTAAGTAGGTTTTTCAACTGTTTTTCTAAGTTTCCTCTCATGGTCTATTCCATCCAGGTGCCAGTGCCTATCTGCCATCAACAGTTTCGCCACTATCCCTGTGAAGGAGTGACCAGTGCCACAGCTATCTGGCCTGGTCCTCATTAAGGATCAGCCCCGTAAGGGATTCTGAATGAAGGGAGGCCCGGGACCCAGAAGGGTTGGAGAAGCCCCGAGGAGCAGGCAGGAAAGAGTATATGTAAAGACCTGCTATGTTTAATATTTTAAGTGCTACCAGAACTACAAGGTGATCTGCATTATTTTCTGTTTTGCTTTTCATTGTAAATAAAATTGCACAGAAGGAAACAGCCAGTCTGCCTCCTTTATTATACTGGCTGTTTCTTAACCATGAATGCCCAACTTACCACAGTCCCTTTTATTTCAGTTGATATATATTTTCCAGGTACCAGTGATGCCTCTAATGCATGAGGAGTATGTCTCTATCAAGGATTCCCATGATAGATGTGTCGTCTGCTTAGGATCATCACATGATGTCTGGGGTTGCTGCAAATGCACACAAATGACCCCTAAAGGATGCCAGTCCTGTGTGGAGATCATGGACAGTCTCTTCAGGCACCAGAAGACTGATCCGTTGGCATTAGAAGCATTGACATCGAAAGACCATGGAGCTGAACCAATGGTAATCTGTATTGGAGTGGGGGGAGGCATTAGTTCCTTTAGGGATCCCAGAGACGAGCCATCACTCAGTTCTTCTTGGTCAAAGAAGTGATCTGATTCCTTCTCTTTGACCACAGCATCAAGGAAGACCCATGTCGAGCATCGAGGGAAGCCGAACAAGCATCGGCGTCTATTTCCATTAATGCAGTGCCGCGTGCAAGGTCAGTCTAGCTTTGCTGAGAAACTTCAAAAGTGACCCCATGGTGAAGATACACCTAGCTGTAGAGAAGGCACTGCAGGACCTCTATGTAGGAGCACTATTGGCACTGCCTTTCCTCAAACCGCTAAAGGTGCTCATCAGTGCATTACTGGCACAGACGTCTGTGTCGATTCCTATCATAGCATCTGTGCCGAAAGGGCTTCAGAGTTTGTGCCAGCTTTCCCGATGCTCATCCCCAATTCCTTGGGGGGGAGAAATTCCCTCAGGGGGCTTAGTGTTCCAGGCCCCATTGCCAGCCACTCTGGTCACCATACCGCTGACTGAGGACAGTGTGCCCAAGAATTCATCCCTGCTATTCATAATGGTAAAGAATCCGTGTATTCTCCTAGGAGAAGCAGGATGGTAGTCCTCACATGTGGATAATGTCATCAGATGGAGCCCGGCATGGAAAACGTCTGTCAAAGTTTCTAGAAAGTTTGACTGGCACACTGAGCATTCCCAGCATGCCACTGTCCACATGTCCACGCGGGGTCTCTCTTCAGTCTCTTCTTTTCCGCGAAGCTACCATCTCACAGTTCTGGAGCTCATGCTCTTCTTTGCAGGAACTCTCTGCTTCAACGACAGGAGGAATGAGGAAAGGTGGATCTATATACAACCAACAAGGACTGAATTATTTAGTCTGGGTGGGCAGGTGGGCATGGGTGTGACTTGCTTATTGCGGCGGTTGCTACCCCTAACTAATTGGGCTAGATATTTCACTTGGATGCAGTTCCAACACTGCTCTCTCATTTATGGTGGGGGTGGAAGGGAAATAGAACCAAAAGCTTACTAAGAGCCAAGAGTAACATAAGTGTGAGAAAAAAAAAAGTGCGAAGCTTGCTGGGCAGACTGGATGGACCGTTTGGTCTTCTACCGTCATTTCTCTGTTTCTATGAAAGTGTGCGGGGGTTTTTTTTTTTTTTTCACTTTTCTTCCTGTACTGGGTCTCTCTCTCCAGTTCCCCTTTAACTTTTCATTGGTCGGTGAGTTTTCTTTTTTTCCTCTTCCTCTGTGTCCGCTGGTCGACATGTCCTTGTAGTCTTCTGCACACCCCTTGGCAGCTTCGGGCTTCCGTCGGTGCCCCCTGTGCCCCTGGACTGTCCTTAATGGATCCAATTGAAGTGTGCATCCTGTGCCTGGGGTTATCATACAATGTTTGGGGCTATGAATTGTGTGCTCAGATAATCCCAAAGAGCCGCTGTGCCCGGCTGGGCAAGATGGGGAGAAGGTTTTGGATCAGGCAAGTCCAATCCTTCCACTCCAGCACCGAAGCCATCGATGCCCAAGGACTGGGGGGAATCGCTTGTCCTCGTCCCTTCGGTGTCTCCTCCCGAGGCCTTCGGGTGAGGTGGACATCGTAGATCAGCCTGTGTTGGTTTCTTCTAGGTCCCGGACCTCTGGATCATCATCCTCTGCGCTGGGGAAAGACCGGGCTGAGCACTGTGGGAGATCTCTGATGCACTGCCATTGCTCTCCATTCTCACGCAGTGTGCGGCTCAAGTTGGCCTCAGCGCTTGCCGCCTTGCCACCAAAGCGGCCACGGTGAGAAGAGGCCTCGCCCCCCCATCTGGTGGCCCGAAGCCGTCCACACTAATTCCGGGTTCGGGCACAGGAGAAGCTGGCCACGCCCCATGATCTCTCTGTGACTCATGGGGCACTGAAGAATCGGGCATCTGAGCCAATCCCCGTTGGGGAGGCCTCCGGGGACGAGGGCCCATTGGTGTCCTCTGCACCATTGTGGCCTTGCGTGACCCAGCCCATGCTGCCTGGGCTGGTGCCTGGACCCTTGGGCCTCCCGTGGCCCTCAGGTCCGCTGGTGTCTCAGCCCCGGGATGCGCCTAGTGGCAGTCCTCATTCATGAGATCTTTCGTGATTTGCTTCTCAGGCTATGGAAGTACCCCCTTTCCAGTAAACCGGAATGCTGATGGGGTGTATCTGGTGCAGCAGACTATGGGTTTTGAGAAGTGTCAGCTTCCCCACCAGTCAGTGGTGGTGGAGTTGCATTCCAAATCGAGGGACTGGCTAGTGATAATGCTCGTTCTCAGGTCAAGTTGAAGTGTGTGATTTTGGGTGAGGGGATAGGTAGGGTTCTGTTGTTGGCAGATCTAGTTGACCTGCATGGGGTTTGATAGTGGAGGGAAGAGTAGAGTCTGTAGGTGTTGTGATTGTGTAGATATTTGTGTATGGTTGTTAGGGTCTTGAAGTGTATTCTAAAGTGAATGGGTAGCCAATGTAGGACTTTTAGGATGGGGGTGATGTGTTCTTTTTTACGTGTGTTGGTAAGGATTCTAGCGGTGGTGTTTTGCAGCATTTGAAGGGGTTTCAGTGTTGTTGCCAGGAATCCTAGGAGTATGGAATTGCAGTAATCTAATTTGGAGAAGATTAGTGCCTGTAGGACAGTTCTGAAATCATTGTGATGTAGGAGGGGTCTTAATTTTTTAGAATGTGGAGTTTGTAATAGCAGTTCTTTATTGTTGTGTTTATGAATTTTTTTAGGTTGAGTTTGGGGTCTAGGGTAACACCAAGGTCTCTTATGTGGTGCAAGATTCTGTGTTGGGTTTGATTGGAGGTGATCTCAGACAGCATTTTGTCTGGTTTATGACATATTATCATGAATTCTGTTTTTGAGGTGTTAAGGGCTAGGTTCATTTTTTTGAGAAGTTGGTTGATGTCTGAGAGGTATATATCCCAGACTTGGAGAGTTTTGGGTATGGTGTCAATTATGGAGATGAGAATTTGGATGTCTGCTTATATGAAGTGTTTTAGACCTCACTCGGCTAGAAATTTGCAGATGGAGAGCATGTAAATATTGAAGAGGGTGGAAGATAGGGAGGAGCCTTGGGGTAGGCCTTGGGTAAGGCTTATTGGATCTGATTCACTCTTGCCAATTTTAACTTTGTAGTGTCTGTTTTCAAGATATGACTTGAGCCATAGTAACACGTTGCAAGTTCTGCCAGTTTCGATTAGTCTGTCAATTAGGGTTTTGTGGCTGATGGTGTCAAAGGCAGCCGAGATATCCAGCACTGCTAGAATGTATGAATGGCCTTTGTCTAGCCCTCTGAGGACTGTGTCGGAGAGGCAGGTCAGTAGTGTTTCAGTGCTGAGGGACTTGCGGAAGCCAAATTGGGAGGGGTAAGAGGGGTATAGAATTCTGTTACTTTCTAGGTGTTCCGTTATTTGTTTGTTTACTATTTTCTCCAGAAGTTTGGCTATGAAAGGCAGAATGGATATGGGTCGATAATTGGCAGGTTTGGAGGGGTTTAGGTGTGGTTTCTTTAGTATGGGTTTGACTATGGTGCCTTATAGAGAGGTTGGTACATTTCCTTGGGCTAGGGACGTGTTAATGTTGGCTATGGGTTTGGCAATGATGTGTGGGAACGGTTTGTGTTTTTATGGGGATTGCGGGGTTAATTGTTTTTATGATTGATTCGATTTCGGATGAGGAAGCATTCTCAAAAGTGTTTAGGTTGGCACCAGGGGTTTTGGGGAGGATAATTTCGTTTGAGATGGAGGGAGGGAAATTTGCCATTATGTTGATGATTTTGCCTTTGAAGAAGAGGGTGAGTTCGTTGCATTTGGATTTGGAATTGTTGTCGGATATTGTTGGAGGGGCTGTTTTGGTTAGGTCGGTTACATAGGAGAAGAGGGCTTTGGGATTGAATTGGTAATTGTGGATTTTTTTGCATAAACACGTTTCGTTTTAAAAATTCTGGTTCTGTAGTTGTGAAGTGTTGAATGATAGGTGGTAAGTAGGTTTTGGGTGTGTTTACTTCGCCATTTTGATTTAATGACTGGAAGAGGAACTGTGCAAATCCAAGGCTCTCGTGCTAAACTTTCAAAAGGGAAACTTTGATAAAATGAGAAAAATTGTTAGAAAAAACTGAAAGGAGCAGCTACAAAAGTAAAAAATGTCCAACAGGCATGGTCATTGTTAAAAAATACCATTCTAGAAATTTCATCTGCCATTTGGATGCCCAATCTTCCAGTCTCGCAAGGTCCTCCTGTATTTTATCACAATCCACTTATGTAACTACTCTAAATATTTTTGTGTCATTTGCAAATTTGATCACCTCACTCGTTGTACCCTTTGCAGATCATTTATATATATATTGAAGAGCACAGATCCCTGAGGCACTCCACTCTTTACATTTTTCCACTGAGAAAACTGATCATTTAATCCTACTCTCTGTTTCCAATCTACAAAAGGACATCGCACACGCATGCACCGTCACACACATAAAATGCACGAAGGACCCTTGCGGTCTACCAGGTGGTCAGCTAAAAGGAAGCCAAGAACTGAGGCCTAACCAACAGGCTGCTCAACCTGCCTAGCCTGTGCTGCCTCCATACCTCACTAAACTCCCCAGAAATGTGAACGGGCGATGCTGAACACTAATGTTGAGAAGGAAGACCCGGTAGGAAAGAGAGCCTCACTAAAACGTCTTTTCTTGAAATTAAAGTTTTTTTGTTTTTAGCTGAGCTCAGCCCTTCCCTGGCTGTGAGTAGGAATGGGTCTCCAGTTATGATCTGCTGGATTTGGGAGAATACTGGTGGGCTAGATATCCATGTTGTCAGCTTCTTACTCCAGCTCCATCTGCTCGTAAAGGTGCATAACCCATTCGTGTGGGCTGGCCTGCCTGAGTGCAGAGGAATGTGGAACTTTGCATTGTGTAGCCTAAGCGAATCACTTTGCACTTGTTACATTAAATTTCATTTGCCATTTGCATGCCCATCTCCAGTTTTGCAATGTTGTAATTTCTCACAATCCTCTTGTGATTTAAACAACTTTGAATAATTTTGTGTCATCTACAAATCTGATCACCTCAATTGTTTCCATTTCCAGGTCATTTATGAATATATTAAAAAGCAGTGGTCCCAGAACAGATCCCTTGGGAGCTCCACTATTCACAGTTTTCCATTGGGAAAAATTTACCATTTAGCCCTACTCTCTGTTTTTTTTTAAACCGGTTGTCAATCCATAATAGGACATAAGAACATAAGAACATAAGAAATTGCCATGCTGGGTCAGACCAAGGGTCCATCAAGCCCAGCATCCTGTTTCCAACAGAGGCCAAACCAGGCCACAAGAACCTGGCAATTACCCAAACACCTAGAAGATCCCATGCTACTGATGCAATTAATAGCAGTGACTATTCCCTAAGTAAACTTGATTAATAGCAGTTAATGGACTTCTCTTCCAAGAACTTATCCAAACCTTTTTTGAACCCAGCTACACTAACTGCACTAACCACATCCTCTGGCAACAAATTCCAGAGATTTATTGTGCGTTGAGTGAAAAAGAATTTTCTCCGATTAGTCTTAAATGTGCTACTTGCTAACTTCATGGAATGCCCCCTAGTCCTTCTATTATTCGAAAGTGTAAATAACCGAGTCACATCTACTCGTTCAAGACCTCTCATGATCTTAAAGACCTCTATGATATCCCCCCTCAGCCGTCTCTTCTCCAAGCTGAACAGCCCTAACCTCTTCAGCCTTTCCTCATAGGGGAGCTGTTCCATCCCCTTTATCATTTTGGTTGCCCTTCTCTGTACCTTCTCCATTGCAACTATATCTTTTTTGAGATACGGCGACCAGAATTGTACACAGTATTCAAGGTGTGGTCTCACCATGGAGCGATATAGAGGCATTATGACATTTTCCGTTTTATTAACCATTCCCTTCCTAATAATTCCTAACATTTTATTTGCTTTTTTGACTGCTGCAGCACACTGAGCTGACGATTTCAATGTATTATCTACTATGACGCCTAGATCTCTTTCTTGGGTGGTAGCTCCTAATATGGAACCTAACATCGTGTAACTACAGCTAGGGTTATTTTTCCCTATATGCAACACCTTGCACTTGTCCACATTAAATTTCATCTGCCATTTGGATGCCCAATCTTCCAGTCTTGCAAGGTCCTCCTGTAATGTATCACAGTCTGCTTGTGATTTAACTACTCTGAATAATTTTGTATCATCTGCAAATTTGATAACGTCACTCCTTGTATTCCTTTCCAGATCATTGATATATATATTGAAAAGCACCGGTCCAAGTACAGATCCCTGAGGCACTCCACTGTTTACCCTTTTCCACTGAGAAAATTGACCATTTAGTCCTACTCTCTGTTTCCTGTCTTTTAACCAGTTTGTAATCCACGAAAGGACATCGCCTCCTATCCCATGACTTTTTAGTTTTCGTAGAAGCCTCTCATGAGGGACTTTGTCAAACGCCTTCTGAAAATCCAAATACACTACCAAGGACACTGCCCCATCCCATGAGTTTTTAATTTCATAAGAAGTCTCTCATGAGGGGTTTTGTCAAATGCCTTCTGGAAATCCAGATACACTATATCAACTGGCTCACCTTTCTCCCTCAAAAAAAGTAGCAAATTTGTAAGTCAAAACTTCTTCGCCAAATCCATGTTGGCTTTGTCCCATTAAACTATGCATAAAGGAAAATTAGTTTCTTACCTGATAATTTTCGTTCCTGTAGTACCAAGGATCAGTCCAGGACACCTGGGTTGTGACTCCGCACCAGTAGATGGAGACAGACTAAAACTTGTGGGCGGAGCCTTATATGCCCCTGTGGCAGTCACAGCCCCTCAGTCATACGTAATGTCAAAGTAGAAACCCAATTAGGCAACCATAGCTAACTAGCCAAACTCGCTACTTAAACGGAAACAATTCCAACTCATTACAACTCTTGCAGAGCGAACAAGCAGAGAGCGTACGGAAACAACGATGAGCGGACTCTCCGATACCTTAGCGTAGTACTGCGGGCGGGATCCTGGACTGATCCTTGGTACTACAGGAACGAAAATTATCAGGTAAGAAACTAATTTTCCTTTCCCTGTACGTACCAGGATCAGTCCAGGACACCTGGGATGTACCAGAGCCAACTTACCGAGGGTGGGAAGCAGAGAGTCCCGCTCGGAGTACCCTCTCCCCAAAACCTCCGGCCTCAGCGGCCTGAACATCCAGACGGTAACGTCGGACGAAGGTATGCAACGACTTCCAGGGAGCCGCCCTACAAATCTCTTGAGGCGACACCTGAGAAACCTCCGCCCAAGACACAGCGTGAGACCTTGTCGAAAGAGCCCGAAGATCCACCAGCGGAGGCTTTCCCCGTACCATGTACGCTGAGCCTATGGCCTCTTTGAGCCAACGGGCGATCGTCGTACGAGACGCTGCAGCACCCTTTCTTGAGCCGGAAAGGAGGACAAACAGATGATCCGTTACCCGAAAAGGATTAGTGACCTCCAGAAAGCGAAGGAGGGACCTCAGCACATCCAGCTTCCGTAAATCTCTCGATTTCGGATCCGACGACTCCCCGACCGCGAAAGCGGGAAGTTCAAGGATTGGTTCAAATGAAAGCCGAGACGACCTTAGGAAGAAAGGAAGGGACAGTCTGCAAGGAAACGCCTGTGTCGGAGATTCGCAAGAACGGCTCCCTACAGGACAACACCTGCAATTCCGAGAGACGGCGAGCCGAAGAAATCGCCACCAGAAACACACGGTCTTTAACGTGAGATCTTCGACAGTAGAGCGCTGCAAAAGCTCAAACGGCGCCGAACATAAAGCCGAAAGAACCCAATGGAAATTCCAAGCCGGACAGGGAGGACGCAAGGGAGGATGGAGATGTTTTTAGCCCCTTTCAGGAAACGGGCTATATCCGGGTGAAGAGCCAGGGAGGATCCCCCGACCTTCCCCCGCAAACAACCAAGTACCGCCACTTGGACCCGTAGGGAACTGCACGCCAATCCTCTGGCCAGTCCCGCCTGGAGGAAAGCCAGAATATCAGGGACCGCAACGGTAGTGGGATCCAAACCTCGCTTCACACACCAATCCTCAAAAACTACCCATACCCTGACATAAGCCAGGGACGTAGACTGCTTCCGGGACCTCAGTAGCGTAGCAATAACTGTGTCTGAGTAACCTTTTCTCTTCAACCGATTCCTCTCAAAAGCCATGCCGCGAGACAGAAGTGATCCGCATCCTCCAAACACACGGGGCCCTGAAGCAGCCCCGCGAACCCCTGAAGACGAAGGGGAGCCGTCACAGACAACTGTATGAGGTCTGCGAACCATGGACGGCGTGGCCACTCCGATGCCACCATGACCACGTTGGACGGGTACAATTCTATGCGCCGCAGAATCTTGCCGATCTTTGGCCACGGGGGAAACACGTACAGCAGCAGATCCGTCGGCCAAGGAAGCACCAACGCATCGACGCCCGCTGCTGCCCTCTCTCGACGCAGACTGTAAAGACGCGGAGCCTTCGCGTTGTGCCACGTGGCCATCCGATCCATGTGGGGAACTCCCCACGTCCTGCAGATGAGAAGAAACGCTTCGTCCGCCAGTTCCCACTCTCCGGGATCTAGACGATGCCTGCTGAGAAAATCCGCCTGCACGTTGTCGACCCCGGCAATGTGAGACACTGTTATGCTACTGAGATGTTGTTCCGACCAGGCCATCAACATTTGCGCCTCTTCCGCCATCAGTGGACTTCTCGTCCCGCCTTGACGATTGATGTAGGTCACGGTGGTGGCGTTGTCCGACAGTACCCTGACCGCCTGTCCCCGCACCAATGGTAGGAATGCTTGGAGAGCCAGACGGACCGCTCTGGTCTCGAGGCGGTTGATGGACCACTGAGCTTGCGATTCTGACCAAAGGCCTTGCACCGACCTCCCTAGGCAAACTGCTCCCCAGCCGGAGAGACTGGCATCCGTGGTCACCACCGTCCAATGTGGAACGAGAAGGGATATGCCACAGGACAGATGACTTGGATCCAGCCACCAAAGAAGACTGGATCGTGCCGGACCCACAAGCGGGAGCGGTGGGTAGAAAACCTCCGAAATCGGCTTCCAACGGGACAGCAAAGAAGACTGCAATGGCCGCAGGTGAGTGAACGCCCAGGGTTCCAACGCGAGCGTTGAAGCCATAGGGACGGCGAAGAGAAAACAGACGCCTCACCTGAGATTGCCGCTTGCATATCCGATCGACTCTTGTGGTAATTGACCACCCAGCCCAGGGACTGCAAGAGCTGGAGGACCCTGTCCACCGCCCGTCGACACTGTCTCTCGGACTTCGCCCGAATCAGCCAATCGTCCAGGTAAGGATGAACCAGGAGACTTTCCCGTTGCCACTGCGCCGCCACTACCACCATCACTTTCGTAAATGTCCGAGGCGCCGTTGCAAGGCCAAATGGGAGTGCCCGAAATTGGTAGTGCCTCCCCAGGATGTAGAACCTCAGAAACTGCTGGCACGATGGCTGAATGCCCACGTGAAGGTACGCCTCCGTGAGATCCAGAGAAGCCAGACATTCGCCCGGACGCACCGAAGCGATAACTGACCGAATCGTTTCCATTCTGAAGTGGGGGACGCGAAGACATCTGTTTACTCCTTTCAGGTCCAGAATTGGTCTGGAAGAGCCGTCCTTCTTGGGAACCACGAAGTAAATGGAGTAACGGCCCGTGCCGTGCTGATCGACAGGGACGGGGGATATGGCCCCCAAGCTTTCCAGCCGACGGATGGTGTCCAACACCGCCGCCCTCGTCCCGGAGGCCTTGCAGGGCGAGACCAGGAATTTGTCCGCTGGGATGCGAGCAAGTCTAACTCGTAGCCGTGGCTGATCACGTCGAGGACCCATTGATCCGACGTCACCCTGGTCCACTTCTCAAGGAATAAGGTTAATCGCGCCCCTACATTTGGAACGGCGTGCTGCGGGCACGACGAGGGGTGGACCGGCCGAACTTCATTGGGAGGGCTTGGCCCCTGCACCCGACGGGGCTCCTCCTTGCCTCCCGCAACATATCCCACGAAAGGACTGCTGCCACTGAGTGTTCCGGGAAGAAGATGGCCTATACGAAGGTCCGGCGGATCTTTGAGGGCGCGATTTCCTGGGCCCCCGGTATCGGAACCAGGCCGGAAAAGAGGACCGCGCTCTGGCCCTATCCTCGGGCAGCTTGAATGCCCTGTTCTCTCCCAGAGAAATCATCAAATCATCCAACTCCTTACCGAACAACGACTTTCCCTTGAAAGGTAACGAACCCAGGTGGGCCTTGGAAGAGCCATCTGCTGCCCAGTTGCGCAGCCACAGGAGACGGCGCGCTGAAACTGCTGCCACCATGGACCTAGCCGAAGTGCGCAGAAGGTCGTGGAGGGCGTCAGCTCCATAAGCTATTGCCACCTCCAATCTAACAGCCTGAGACGTCTCTTCCGCAGACAGGCCCGCATTCGCCTGAAGGACTTGGGCCCAGCGTAAACCAGCTCGCCTGGCGAAGTTAGTGCAGATTGCGGCCCGCACCCCTAGGGCGGATACCTCAAATATCTTCTTGAGCTGCACCTCGAGTTTCCTGTCTTGTAGATCCCGAAGGGCCGTCGCCCCCGTGACCGGGATAGTGGACCTTTTCGTCACCGCGGAGACCGCTGAATCCACCATTGGAAGTCGAAGAAGTTCCAGCGCCTCCTCCGGGAGCGGGTAGAGCTTATCCATGGCCTTGCTGACTTTCAACACTAACTCCGGGGTATCCCACTCCCGGAACAAGATATCCGAAGAAAAATGAAAAACCACCGCCGGTCCCGTGAGACCTCGCAGAACTGGATCCATATTGGCCTCCTGGCGGACCACCACGGGTGGAGCCTCTATCCCCAGCTCCTGGAGGATGGCCGGGACGAGTGGCGACAGTTCCTCTCTGCGGAACAGGCGGACTACCTTGGGGTCATCCCCGTCCGCTGCCGTGTACCTTTTCCCGCGCCGGGCTGGGCGGAATCATCCGGCCCTGACGCCTCGGCCCCCCTCGGGGACTCTTCGGGATCATTAGTATCCGCCGTGGAGGAATCTTCTGAATCTGCCTCCTGGGGTACACCCTGGGGCCGCCGTTTCCCTCGCGAGGGAACCTGGGTGTGCACCGTGGTATTTTTTTTTTTTTTTCTTTGCCTTGCGCTTTCTCGGTGGGGCCTGGTGGGGGGCCCTCCTCAGAGCCTCCCCCCTCGGGAGCGCTTGCTACGCTTGTACTTAAGTACCTTGCGCATCAAAACCGCGAAATTCGCCGAAAACGACCCAGAGTCAGAAGAATCGGCCCCGGAATCCCCCCGGGGCCGAAGCCCCTCCGCGACGCCCCCTCCCGCCGTGCCCCGCTGCGGGGAAAACGCGGGAGGTAGAACCGAATTTCCCGCCGCGGTCCGCGAGAATTCCCTGCCGGCGGCCCAAAATGGCCGCCACTCCCGCGTTGAGCGGGAAAAGTCCTGAGGCCTAGCTAATTGGCCTACCCCTCGCGGCGGCGAACGTGCGCTCCGGGCCCGAGCCCCTCGCGATGCCCCGGACGTTCCTTCACCGCCCGGGACGCAGGCCGAGTCGAGGCCCTCCAGAGACAAACGCGCGCGCGCGCCGATCCGCAGGCTTGCAGGAAGGACCGCGCGGCATGCCGACGAACGCGGGAAGAAAAACTGAGGAGCGCGTCAAAATTAATCAAAACTAATTCGGCGACCTTCCCCCCTGCCAGCGGCGCCCCCCCCCCCCCCCCCCCGCATGAAAAACGAAGGAGTAGCGACGCCGAAGCAACGGAGAGCCGGCCGTAACAAAATAAAACAGGAAACTTTTTTTTTTTTTTTTTTTAAACGCTGAGGCTGGCCGCTGTCCCGGGTCCTGGAGCCCTAGTCCTGCAGGGGTGAGTGAACCGGGCTCCCCGGTGTCACCCCTGACGCTGCCACTAGCCCAGCCGGGTCCTCGACCCTGGCAGCGGCCTCAACCGGGGGAGGGTAGTTCCCTCAGGACCTCTCAACTCCCCTGGGAGGCAGGGCACCCGGGACTAAGGATTAAAAAACAAACCCCAAATTGGTCATAAAAACAACTAGGCCTAACAAAAACTAACTCAAAATTCAAACCTGACTAACCACCAGAATCAGGTCAGGCAGGGCTGTGACCGGACCTGCACCATCTACTGGAGACAGAGTAAGACTGAGGGGCTGTGACTGGCACAGGGGCATATAAGGCTCCGCCCACAAGTTTTAGTCTGTCTCCATCTACTGGTGCGGAGTCACAACCCAGGTGTCCTGGACTGATCCTGGTACGTACAGGGAACTATATGTTCAGCTATTTTGTTCTTTGAGACTTTCTACTAGAGATGTGAATTGTGTGCCAGATCGTCTTAACGATCAGGTTGAGCTGGGGGGGGGGGGGGGGGAGAGAAATCTGATCGATAAAATATGTGAATTGGAATCGTTTCAGATTCCAATTCACATCACTAATTTTTTTTTTAGGGAGGCCTGTGCCGCTAAAAAAACCAACCCACCTGACCCTTTAAATCGACCCTCCCGACCCCCCCCCCCCCAAACCTTTTAAAATTACCTGGTGGTCCAGGGGGGCCTCGGGGAGCGATTTCCCGTTCCCAGGCATCAGCTGTGCTAAAAAAAAAAAATGGCACCGATGTCCCTTTGCCCTTACCATGTGACAGGGTATCTGTGCCATTGGCTGGCCCCTGTCACATGGTAGGAGCATTGGATGGCTGGCGCCATCTTTAAAGATGGCGCCAGCCATCCAGTGCTCCTACTATGTGACAGGGGCCAATGGCCAAGTTTATGGGTAAACCTTATTACCTATTATATCAGTTTACTTGTTGTATTGTAAAGCGCCTTGCTGAATTATTGTTATCTGTAAACCGAGGTGATGTAACTCACGTGCCGTGGTCTATAAAAATCTTTAAATAAATAAATGTTACTGATAGTTTACAAGTTTCCAAGACCAGGTCCACAATTTCATTTCATTTTAAGCATTCTGAGATATACACAATCTGGTCTAGGTGATTTGCTACTCTGTCAGTTTGCAGAAGAAATCCAGCCATTGACCACCCCTTTCTCCCTCCCTATCGGTGGGAGTGGTCCAGTTCCCTCACTTGCAGCACCCAATGGAAGAGAAGGCCCCGGAGTGTCCCCTGCCAGTTTCATCGTAAGTCTCTGCTGTCCATACCCTCAGCCCACACAGACACCGTCACAGGAGCTTTACACAACCATCAAACACTTACAGCAGGTGCAGGCACTTTTGCTCCTGGCATGCCCGATTGGGTTTTCAGGTTATTTATTTATAAAATGTGTAAATCGCCTCCCTCCACTACAACTGTTTGGTACGGATAACATCCAGATCAGTAAACAATATACACAAATCAGCCTAATAACCTTCAAGCAATTTCCACTGCATATGCACAGCCTCCATTCTATGCAAATATATCTCATGCATATTCAGCATCGATGGAGGGAGAACCAAACAGGTCATAGCAGGCAAGCACTGGAATATTTATTTTTTATTTATTAAGGCTTTTATATACCGACTTTCTTGATACAAATCAAATCAATTCGGTTTACAATGAACTAAGTAGAATATACAATTAACCAATCAACAAGAGATACAGAGCATACAGTTACATTATAACAAGGAAGCCTTAACTTGGAGTAGGAAAATAAAGAAGGGGTGAACGGAGCAATAAATATATAAAGTGAAATAAAATAGAATATGTTACTGTTGATTTATATAAGTGCTACAGTCGTATAAAAAGTACATCCCCCACCCCCCGGAAGTCGGGCTGCAGGAGGACAGAACAAACAGGAAGCCCTCGCTCATCTCTGCGAGAGCAGAGCTGCCCGGTTCCCAGGGCTGATTACGTGCAGCATAAGGTGGGTGGAGTTACTTATGTCACCTTCAGCTCAAAGGAAGGGGAGGAGCAAACTCTTCCTAACCAAACACCAAGCACAGCCTCTATGGTAAGCGAACGCAAGAGAAACTCTATCATCTTTGCGCCGAGCATCATGGGTAGCAGGCGCCTGACCTTAGCGTCCTCGGCCCCGCATCGACTCCTTAGCCGCAGCCAATCAGCTCGGGAAAGGGAAACGTCACCGCCCACAGATATCCGTCAGAGAACGGGGGAGAGAGAAGGGCGACCAATGCGGGTTCGACTTGCTCTGTAAGGCCCGCCCCTTCAGTAAGGGTTTCTTTTCAATGACTTTGGGACGGGCAGTTCCTGGCAGCCAATCAGTGCGCAGCAGGCTAGTAAAGCTTATCCGACTGCACACGCTTCTTTCGAATGAAGCCGGAGGGGAAGCCAATGGAAATCGGAGCTCGTCTCCGTTCTAGTTCGATTGACCAATGATGCCGCGGTGGCGGGCGAGACATGCGCTGCAGTAGGGCTAGGTTGTCCTGCACGTTGGGAGCAAGCCGTGGATATTGCGGTACTGCCCGGTCTCCTGCAGTTGGGTAAGCGCGAGATGCCCGCTTGTCATCTGCCCTGCGGCCGCCAGCAAAGCGCAGGCTGCTGTTGGGAGCCACCGGGAAAGAGCTGCCAGAAAGTTGGGGGGAGGGATGAGAAGCGCATGATGATGATGGAGAAGGTGCAAGACGGGGTGAGGGAGAGGAAGAGAAATGCAGGATTGCTTGTGGATAGCGAGGGACAGCAAGGAGCGCTGAAGAGGAAGCCCGGGAAATAGGATCATGTGGAACCCCCAAGGACACGAGTAATAAGCAGAGCTGCAAGAAAGAAAGAAAGCCAGGCAGAAAGGTTGCAAACGGCTTCTCTTTATTTTCCTGAGAATTAACTCTTTTTTTCCCCCCCTTTAGGGGCTGCAATTTAGCTCAAGATTTGTGTCCGACTTCTTGGCTCGGATCCTCACGGGATAAGAGTGGCCTAGAGCCGGCGGGTAGTGAGGTGCAGTCAAGAGAGAAAACGGTCCAAGGGAGGCCTGGGGCAGCCCAGCACCTGCGGGAGGAGAGGTAAATGTTTACTGCTTGCTTTGGAACGAGTGTTTTTCTGGGAAACGTTCTTAGTTTACCCCAGCTTCCTAACTGAGGCTAAGTGCACCAGGTCTGGGGCCTCTTTCCGAATGCTAATTTGAGACTAGCATATGTTGTTTATTTACACAAACGATCATGGCAGAAGCAAGGAATGTGATACGTTCAGTTATGTGTAATCTTGCTAAACGTCTTGTTGTTTCTCTGCTTTAGCTTGAATTGATAGCTCTGCAGATCCTCTGTACATTTGGCTGACCAGATAAAGTGGTAAATCGTTTATCTATCTTCAGGTAAAAATGGGAAACGTCCTAGCAGCTAGTTCCTCAAGCTTGCCTTTGACAGCAACAGGGCCAAGTCCTGGACTGGTGTCTGTTCCACCTGGATTCACTCTCCCCCCTGTTACTGGACTGAATACAGTACAAGACAAACCGCGAGAAGAAAAGACAGACAGATTACCCAACCCAGGCACTTTTGAGGAGTGTCACAGGAAGTGCAAAGGTGAGCACTCTTTTTTTTTTTTTTTTCCTATTTATCATGTACTGCTTAATCCAGTTACTTACTAAATGGTTTACACTAAAATTAAACCCAGCCCACAACCACTCCAAAACAGACCCTTTCCATACAACACAATGTCATATAGAAAATAGGCAAGCCCAATTCAAGTTGTCGGACACTCCACTAATTGCATACAATGATGGAAAATAAGACAGACTACATTAAGATAAGTCATCTTGCACAATACCACATGCACATCCTTCAGGCTTTGAGCAGCTTAAGGAATTTGATAGTTTCCCTTATTTCTAAGGAAATCTTATTTCACAAAGTGGACGCAACATAACTAAATACTGAATTTTGCATTGACATTAGCCTAGCTTGCAGCAGTGCTGGAATCCTGAAAGGATCCTGGTCTACACTGAATCTTAAGAGCTTATTAAGTATTCAGGTCCCTGATTATCAACATACATGTACAGTAGACAAAAGCTTAAATTTAATACACTAGCAACAAACGAAGCATATGTAATAAGAGTAGTGCGTTCTTTATTTCAGAGTCCCCCTATTACTTGAGTGGCCATATTCTGAACCAACTGTTGGCGCTCTTCTCGTGCTCTTCTTTTTAGAGCACAAATTTCCTGGTATTTCATTGCAAATAAAGTTCCCTGTACATACCCAGATCAGTCCAGACTCCTGGGTTTTGTACCTCTACCAGCAGATTTATTTATTTAATCACTTTTATATACCGAACATTCGCGTTAACTTCATGTCGGTTTACAAAAACATAATAAAGAACACACCATCAATCATTATCAAATGGATATGCTAATATTCTACAATAAAATAACAATAAAAAACAGTGCCCTTGGAGTTGATGGATAAATTTTAAGACCGTATCAATCTCATCTCAGATGGAGACAAAGTTTTATTGAAACTGCTAAATAATGGAGAGTGCCACCTGCGGTCCTTCAGTATTTTCCTGTCGCCAGCAGATGGCAGATAGTGCAAAACATGCAGTCTGAGTAGAAAAGAAGACCTGAAGATATTTCAGAAGGAGCCTCCCAGGGAGTTGTGAGGTCCTGGTGGGGCTATACTCCCTGGTCGAGGCAGACAAGCAGGGGATTAGTGACCCTTTAGCTCGATCCTGTTAACAGTGTCTGACAACTAGTGGTCCGCAGCGCTGTGACCCGCTGGCGATCCTGTCTGCTCCATCAAGGACACAGGGAAGTATATTATTTCTTTTGGCCTCCCTCCTTTTCCTAGTAAAGATTTTTCTTTAAAAAAAAAACAAAAAAGTGATTTTTTTTTCCCCTCTGCTGCTGTTTTGCTCCTTTGTTCAGGGAGGTCAGGTGACCCAGGGGGTGCAGTGGTTTTTTCCTGGCATCTGTCTTTTCAGCGGAGCTGAGAGGGGCTGTTTTCGGTGCGTGTTTTTGGTTACGCCGTGTGCTGCGCTTTGCTGGGCCTGCGGGGAGGTGGTCGCAGCTAAGTTACTCCATCCGATGCGTCGGGTGTACTATTGGTGGGGAAGGCACGTCAGCAGAGCCTTTCTCTCACTTTTTTGCTGCATCTTCGGCATGCCGTGCCAGCCCGGGGATGGGAGGTGGGTCAGTGGCCATTTTGGATGCTGCCGTGCGGCCGGCCATGCAGTCTCCTGCACGTTCAGGGGAGTCCGGGTCTTCTCTGTTGCTTCCCAGCTGCTTTGGGTACTGGGATGGTTCAGGATGACCTTGAAGGGGGAAGATTTCCCTCTGAATGCAGTGCCCGCGGAAGTTGGATCGAGTCTGGTGACTCAGGCTTTTTTTCTGGGTTGTTTTTTTTTTGTAAATAACATTTTTATTCATACTGAAAACAAGTACAACACATTTTAGACGGGTTCACACTAACACTCATCTAATACAATACCAACAGCACAAAGTAAACAATGTTATCTAATACACGCATGTATAAAAGATCCATACTGTTCCCCCTTAACTATGTACAGTATAACATTTCCTAGTGTTCATTCCCAAAAAACCCTCCCTCCCCCCCCCAGCTTGAGAGAGGAAAATATAATGACCGCCTTGTTACACTGCAAGAGATTCATGTAGCAGAAATTAACAGGGATATATTATATGGTCCTGCTGAAGTTTCCGAGATAGACCACAGTAACCTAACATCAAGAGAAAAAGGGATCCCAGGGGGATTATGATTTAACATAAGGGCCCCAGCGGGCTTCTATGTCTAGGTACGAGTTGTGCTCTGCCAGGCTTTTTCTTCTGTTTCATCTCCTGATGCACAAGGCTTTTCTGGCCAGGAAAGCATCAGAATGCAAGGTGACTCTCGACCTCAGGGGGTGGGATGTTTCTAAATTAGCGCAACCAAAATTTAATCCTGCTAAGAGCGTGCTGACGGACCTAGGCACCTTTTTGGCTTGGCTTTGGGTTCTGGGGGGACCCACAGGATGACACGGAGGATCAGCAGGAGGTCCCTGGGGTGGTCCCAGGCGAGACTCCACTGCAGGATGCACTGCACTTGATTGAGGATCTGCATGAGGTGCCTGTAGCTGAAGGGGACGATTCCAAGGCGGTTCGCCTCTTTCACAAAGAGGAACTTGGACAGCTGATTCCACAGGTTATTGAGGAGCTTGGAATCAAGGTGCCACAGGAAAAGCCGGACTTGGAGGGCGCAGATCCGATTTTGGATGGCTTGAGAAGGCCAGCTAAAGCTTTTCTCTCCCACAAGTCTGTGAAGAAGCTGGTGGTCAGGGAGTGGGATACTCTTGTGTCCAGTCTGCAAGTCAGAAGATCTATGGAGAAGCTTGATCCTTTACTGGAGAACGTCTTGGAGTTGTGTCTGCCCAAGGTGGATGCCTCGGCAATCATGAAGAAAATTACTCTTCCGGTAGCGGGCACCACCGCATTGAGGGATGTACAGGATCAAACGTTGAAGCTCCATTTCAAGCAGATTTTTGAGGTTGCAGCCGTAATGGACAGAGGGTAAATGTGCAGCAGTCTGGTGCAGAGGGCGTGCCTCCAGTGGGTCCAACAATTGCAGGAATCACATCCTGCAGGAGCAACGGAAGTGAAGCAGGCAGATCGGCTGGAAGCAGCAGTGGCGTATGGAGCTGTTGCCTTTTATGATCAATTTTGTAATTCCAAAGAAGGAAGGGTCTCTCAGGCCTATCCTGGATTTAAAGAAGGTAAATTTTACCCTCAGAATTCCGCAGTTTCGCATGGAAACGTTAAGGTCAGAAATTGCAACAGTCTGAGTTCTTGGCGTGTCTAGCTCTGACAGAGGTTTATCTGCACATAGCCATCAGGCCGGACCACCAAACATTTCTACAGTTTATGATTCTTGGGAGGCATCTTCAGTTTCAAGCCCTTCCTTTTGGCCTAGCAATAGCACCACGTACGTTCACCAAGGTGATGCTGGTGGTGGCAGAGGTGTTAAGGGAAGGATCTCATCAAAGGATCTCTGTCAGTGGTCGGTGCAAAAAGTGCTGGACATCACTAGGCTGGGTGGTGAATCTTCCAAAAAACCAGCTTGTTCCCTCTCTGTCCCTGGAATATTTAGGGGCATGGTTTGATACAAGGAAGAGGAGTGTATTCCTCCTGGAGGACTGGTTGCGGAAGCTTGAGGGGCAAATTTGCCGCCTGTTGGAATTATTTGCAGGTCCTGGGTTCTATGGCTTCAACCTTGGTCCTTTGGGCATTTGCACATATGCAACTTCTCCAGAGGGCTCTCTTCTCCCCATGGAATCCTTTGTCAGGTCCCTCTTCCTATAGAGGGGAAACGCAGGAACAGACTCTCTGGTTGGCTACTTCAGGTCAATCTGGATTGGGGAGTGCCTCTGACAGTTCCGGATTGGGGGTTGGTCACTACTGATGCCAGTCTTTCAGGCTAGGGACGTATGTGTTAGGATCAGGTGGTCCAGTGCTGGTGGTCGAAGAAAGAGGCTTCTTGGTCTATCAATCGGTTAGAGACAAGAGCAGTACGATTAGCTTTACGTGCGTTTCTTCCAAGAGTATGAAGTAGTTAGAGTTCTGATGGACAATTCGACTATGGTGGCTTATATCAACCGCCATGGTGGAACCAAGAGTCAAGCAGTGGCACAGGAAGCGCAAGAATTGGGCCTCTGGGCAGAGCAGTATTTGGAGAGGATAGCTGTGTTGTGCATTGTCGGGGTGGACAATGTACAGGCGGACTTCCTGAATCGCAAATCATTGGACCCAAGAGAGTACGTCGGACCACCTTTTTGTTTTATGGAATAGTCCAAGGAAGGGGCGTCAAGCTTCCAAAGCTACGATTGTGCGTTTGTTCAAACAGGCAATCAGATTGGCGTATGTTTCCAGGGCTGGTCGGTGCCTGAAGGTTTGAGGGCTCATTTGACACGTTCATAGGCAGCCTCTTGGGCTGAGGCCCAACAGGTGTTGCCGCAAGAAATATGCAGGGCAGTGACTTGGAAGTTGCTGCACACTTTCGCCAGACCCCATCGATTGGCTGTTGGGGCTTGGACTGTGGTTTGGTTTTGGTGAGCGGGTTCCAGGTCCCACCCAGTTTAATGGGCTTAGGTGCATCCCAGGAGTCTGGACTGATCTGGGTACGTGCAGGGAAAGGAAATGTGGTTCTTACTTGATAATTTTTGTTCCTGTAGTACCACAGATCGGTCCAGACACCCACTCATGGTATAAGGGGGGAGAGTTGTCTGTGTTTATAGTTTAGGTAGGAGTTACTGTAAAGTTGTTAACAGGTCACTGAGCTGGTGGGTTTTTTGTTGTTTTTTTTTATTCTACTCTTAGCACATTACAGGGTCACCACTCTCTTGTTTTGTGGAAATTAGGGTGGGCTGTTTTTTAAAATTTGTTTTAGTTTTGGCATCTTGGCTTGGATATAGTTCCATACTGACGACTGTAGGTGGCGCATTACAATATATAGCAGTTTAAATAAAACTTTATCTGTCTCCATCTGCTGGCAGGGATACAAAACCTGGGAGTCTGGACTGATCTGTGATACTACAGGAACAAAAATTATCAGGTAAGAACCGATTTTCCTATGGAAACCTTGTGTGGTTTCACAACAGTTAAGATGCAAACTTGTGGGGGATTCTGGGGATGACATCAGTCGGGTAGAAAGCAGCTTTCACTTTTTCCCTGGGCATCCACAAAGAATCCTTCATTATTTTAGCCAATTTTGTGCATCAACCCTACAAAGTGCAAAAACGTATTCTACAAGATTTATGGACAATTTTGTTTATCGATTGATTGAAGACATGCCGAGCAGACAAATCCAGGCCTTTGCTTGAAGAAAAAAACATGGCACCAGAGTTGTCACAATCTGCGGAGGGCCTGACCAAGGCCACGATCATAGATATTTCTAAAGCGGGCTCAACGGCAATAACTGAACAGTTATCCAAACTGCAAGCATTGGCTCAGTGTGCTGCGGCAGTCAAAAAAGCAAACAGACTGTTAGGAATTATTAGGAAGGGAATGGTTAATAAAATGGAAAATGTCATAATGCCTCTATATCGCTCCATGGTGAGACCGCACCTTGAATACTGTGTACAATTCTGGTTGCCGCATCTCAAAAAGATATAATTGCGATGGAGAAGGTACAGAGAAGGGCAACCAAAATGATAAAGGGAATTGATCAGCTCCCCTATGAGGAAAAACTAGAGAGGTTAGGACTTTTCAGCTTGGAGAAGAGACGGCTGAGGGGGGATATGATAGAGGTGTTTAAAATCATGAGAGGTCTTGAATGGGTAGATGTGACTCGGTTATTTTCACTTTCGAATAATAGAAGGACTAGGGGGCACTCCATGGAAGTTAGCAAGAAGCACATTTAAGACTAATTGGAGAATTCTTTTTCACTCAACGCACAATAAAGCTCTGGAATTTGTTGCCAGAGGATGTGGTTAGTGCAGTTAGTGTAGCTGGGTTCAAAAAAGGTTTGGATAAGTACTTTGGAGGAGAAGTCCATTACCTGCTATTAATCAAGTTTACTTAGGGAATAGCCACTGCTATTAATTGCATCAGTAGCATGGGATCTTCTTAGTGTTTGGGTAATTGCCAGGTTCTTATGGCCTGGATTGGCCACTGTTGGAAACAGGATGCTGGGCTTGATGGACCCTTGGTCTGACCCAGTATGGCATGTTCTTATGTTCTATGGATGATCTTAAGGAGCAGCTCAAGAGTTATAGATTGTTTGCATTGGAGGTTTTCGAGAAAGTGGAGAAACATGAAATGCAACTTGATACAGGGAAACGCAGCAATTGCGGATCTCCAGGCCCAACGCAAAGCCACCACAGCCAAGTTAGATGTCTTGGAAAATGGAGCAGGAGAATCAACCTGCATATCGTGGGGTTTTCTGAGAAAGTACAGATGGAAGAATTGTTGTCATTCTTGAAGACCTGGCTGCTGAATGCTCTCAAGGTGAGCTTGAAGTTTCGCGCAGTCTTGGTGGAATGGGCACATAGAGTAGGCCCAGTGGGAGCGCTGGGAGACAAGCCATGGCAGATTATTGTAAAATACTTAACTTTACTGATAAAGCACAGTTATTAGCTACTTACCTTAAGTGCAAGGAACTCTTATGATAAAAATCTTGATTCTTCCTGATTACCATCGTAACTCTCACAGAGTAAGGAAAGAGCTAACGCCATATTGTAAGCAGCTATATAAGTTATATTACGGCTGCAACCGTGTGCGTGTGGTTTGTTTGTTTTTTTTTCCTGCTGGTTACAGTGCTTTTATAGTGAATTTACTCTCCAGTTTCCGGCGAGATTGAGTATTCCACAATGGCGAGTCTCTTTATTCATACTGCTTCGGAAGTTCAGAGCTTTCTGTCTCAGCTGGGTGAGAGAACATCAATTTTTTACCTTTTAATTGGAACCGTTCCATGCATGCAAGTTGATCAGTGCAAATTGGCTGTGCATGTTTACTTTCCTCTCCGTATTACCCATAAAGGTTTGGCTTTTGTAATCATTTTATAAGGTTAATCATCTTGGATTCTTGTTCTTCATGGATGTCGGGAGATCTCCAGGATCGATGGCGTAGAGTGCTGAGGAAGGAACAACTTTGGAGCTTCAGGAAGCTTGTGCACCACAGACCCGGGAGATGGAATCCCTGTTAGGGAATCAAGGGGCACTTTCTTTGAGAAAGAAGGGGATGCGTGTGCGTGTGGTTTGTTTGGTTTTTTTTCCTGCTGGTTACAGTGCTTTATAGTGAATTGGTTTATTTTAACTCTGATCGGCTAAGCTGCGGAGAAGAGTTTTTGGCAATGGGTCTAGCTGTGGGACCCGCTGTGAATCGTTTTAGTTCTTTAATCAGGCATTTAACCTCTTATTTTGTGCCATGATGGTAAAAGTGCATTTCAGGCCTTTAAATGTCGATGGCCTGCACTCGCCAATTAAGTGCAAGAAAGTTTTAACAGATCTGAGAAAGAGGCTCCAATATCGTTTTTCTCCAAGAAACTGGCCTAGATGATTTTGAAGGTAGGAAATTAAGCAGAGATTGGGTGGGTGGCTGCTGTTTTTCATCTTTTTCCGTTAACGAGGTGTGGTGATTCTTTTGCATAAAAATTTGTCTCTTGCATTTGAAAAGCAATTTTCTGACAGTGGCCGCTATATTATTGTATTGGGCTCTTTATTTGGAAAGAGAATTTATGCTTGTCAACATTTATGTCCCCTATATGTACTCCCATGTTTTTGTTTTGGTGGCTAAACTCCTTCAATGGGTCAACTATTTTGTGTTATGGGAGGCATGTTTGACCTAGATCATCTTTTGTCTGAATTGACATCCCCTTGGGAACCTGTAAATGTCTTGCATTGCTCTCAGCCGCTAAAACTGGTACTCATTGTTGGAAGTTTTGCTTTAAAGCGCTTTGAGACCTAGAAGTGGTGGAGGCTCCTGAATAAGCAATCTCCTTTCACTTCTCCCTTTTTGAGCCTTCCTAGTGGTAGAGATTATAAAGTGTTTCAAGATTGGAAAGCAAAGGGTTTCTTTTATATTGGACAGTTTGTAGAGTCCATTATTTTGTTTTGTCGTTCTTTTGCACGGTTAAAGGAAGACTGGGATATTCTCAATTTGGATTTTTTTGGCCTACCTTCAAGCTAGTCGTCGTCGTTCTTCAGTTGGGAGGGGGAGTTTCGGATCTATTGCTTTCTCTGATCCGGAAGTAGTTTTTTTGGTTTTTTTTACACTACACCTAAATGTAGTAATTAATGCTCTCGGTTATTACAAATTAACGACTGCTGTGCTCTACTTAGTCTTCCACATCTAGTGGAACAATGGCACACGGATATTGAGCAGCTGCTTGTAGCTGATGTTCAGACTGCATTTTCTGCTCTTTACCGCCATTTAAAAGCGGCCAATTTACGGGAGATCCGGTTCAAGATCCTCCACCGGGTCTATATAACTAGAGCAAAGGGTGCCAAAATGAAACTTTGGGCTTCTGACACTTGCTCGAAATGCGGTGCCGTATTAACCGGCTGCCCCAAGTGCAGTGCTTTCTGGAAAGGTGGCACAGGTTATCTTCATTGATTGATTGTTATGGGTCGTCCTTGTATGGTCGGGTAAGATGTTATATTTTTAGTGTTTTGATGATGTCCCAAAATGAGAAACATAACTTTCTTGGCAAGATTCAGAGCTATTTTCTCCACCGGGAATGCTGATAGCTTGCCTAATTTAGATCTTTGGAAAGTGGACATGAGAAACCAATCCTCTATAGAACGCTTGTATCATAACTTTAGTTGATTTTGTTTGTTTGTTAAAGCAGCGGAATTATAATTTTTTTTCTCTAGTCCAAACTTCTCCATATGATGTAACTACTTGCTTCATTCTTTTATTTTAACGCTGTGACCAGTAATATTATTTTGTCATCTGTTTAAGTAATTTGATGGTGATGTATGAATGAGGAATTAAAGGAAATTATTGATTAAAAAGGAGGGTCCTCTTAGCAAACACTTTTGTGTTGCAGTGGTTCCTGTATTGCTTGCAGGGCCTTTGGTGGCTTTTGGGTTTGACGATATTTGTACAAGCTTTTCCTTTGTCTGTATTGTAACCAAGTCACTTATTGGTGAGTTTTTGTTTGGGGGGTTTTTTTGGGTTTTTTTGCATCGTTCTCTCCTCTAATAAAAACCTGTTCAAAAAAAAAAAAAGATGCAAACTTGTCCTCCCTAGTGTCATCCACATGAGAGAGAGAGAGCACTTCCCAGTAGGCGGTGCAGGAGGAAAGCAGAGGCTGCAACATTTGCCCTGCAGCAGGCGGGGGAAACAGTGTAAGTGGAAGAATTTCTTATCCCCAGGCAGTGGTGGAAAGTAGCACAGAGCAGAAGTGGAAGTAAAGAATGAAAGACACAGACTGTGAAGGGAGGAAAACAGTTGTGGAGGGCTGGCAGAGGATAGAAGAATAGTTGGGGATGTGATGAAGTCTTGGTTTGGGGATGGTTGGTAAGAGTAAAATAGAGACAGAAATGTGATTGTGCCCTGGATTGATTACTGTTGGAACAGAATGCTAGGCTCCAGTACGGCACTTACGTTCTTATGTTCTTAATTTCCAGTGATGCATGAATATTTTCATAAAATATTCCCTGATGTCTGTATACTTTCTCCTCAGAGTTGTATCCCGTCCAGATGGAAGGGGTGAAGTTGACTGTCAACAAAGGCCTCAGCAATCACTTCCAGGTAAGGGAAGGCCTGTCCTCTCCACTCATCAAACGTGCTGAGCTATTTCTGTTTCATGAATCGGGAGCTGGAGGGCCAGATGTGACATTTCCAGCCGCCAGCTTGCAGGTGCCGGCTGCCTATTCAGATTCTGGGGCGGAGGTAACGAGGCGTGCTGACATTAGTGCAGGTTTTTGCTCCTGCTTTATCAGGCATTTTTTTTTGCGGTAAGTTAACCCTGGTATTTAATAAGGGTTTTAACTCTTTTTTAAAAAAAAAGGGGGAGGGGGGAGGGGAGTTAAACAGGAGTAAAATGTAGCATGGGTGCATGCAAATCCCCTGTAAAAGAAGGCATTAGCTGTTCCCCAGAAAAGCGCGGAGGTGTGTTAGGCAGACAGCTTTAAAGCACATTTATCTTTTAACGAGGGAGATCTAATTCCTGGGAGGCAGCAGGAGTAAAACACAACTCACGTTTTTAGTAGCGGTGTTATACTAATGCTTTGCTCAGTGTGGTAGCGTCCAGATGTTTCTACCACTCTGGACACAGCAGTAGAATAACTTTGGCCACCTGAAATATGAGATTGCTCCACCTTGGACACAGGAGTTTAATTTGCAATTGTAAGTTCCCTGTACGTACCCGGATCAGTCCAGCCCGTGGGTTGAGCCTCCTGTCCAGCAGGTGGAGACAGACCAAAACTGTGAGGGTCTCCTATATCAGGACAGAGCCTACCCTGCAGCCCTTCAGTATTTGTCTGTCTCCAGCAGGTGCAGGTTCCCCTTCTTCTTCCCTTTGTTTCCCTGAGGGTCTGGATCAAGCAAGTATTTAATTCTTGTTTAAAAAGAAAATAAAGAGAGGACTCTGAAAGTTTTCTCCCTTTTTCCCCTCACAGAGAGAGTTCTGTCTCTCCGCTCTGCTTGCCCATCCTAGGCCCCTTTTTCCCGGTGACCGTCTGGGGTGTGATACAGGTGGTCCAGTCCCTCCCCCAGTATCTAGCGCTCCACTGTACAACAGGACCCTCTCAGGGAGTGGTTTCCCCTGGCTTAGCTGAGCAGTTTGTATTTGTTACTCTTTAAGAACTGTGAACAGCTCCAGCAGAGTTCAGTCGCTGCCTCCGCTGACCAGCGCCAACCCTGCACAGCTCAGCTGTTTGAGCCCCCCCTCATGCCCCGGAGGGGGTGCCTGCCCTCCCCCTTCCCTGGAAGTCTGTTGTTTCTCCGTGGAGTTTGTGCTTCTTAAGCACAAATCCTATTTAGCCAGCTTACACCAGGAGGAAGATCCATCCTTGGGCCCCCCCCCCCCCACCATAAAACCCGCGAATTTCTCCTCCGCAACCTTCGAAGATGCTGGAGGACCAGGGCTCGGTTAGTGTGGTCCCGGGGGTCCTGCCACAGCCGCCGCCAGTCCCAATTCCAGATCCGGATGTTGACCCATTGCTTCCTAACACCCCCCCCCCCCCCCTCGAGGGGGACGATCCTCGGGTGCTCTGCTTATTTCAAAAGGAGGAACTAGAACCGCTCATTCCCTTCATTTTGCAGGAACTGGGAATTGAGTTGCCCCCAGCGGATACGGATATTCAGGGTGCACAGTGCCAAAGTGCAAACTGTTCAGCTGAATGTGCCTGCCCTATAAAGCTTACCCTTTGAAATTATGCCCAGCATCTGTCTTGTATACAAGGCCGTTTTGATCATCCTCCTTCCAAATTCAAGTACTTACCTCCCTACTCCTGTTAAAGCACTTTCCGGCCTTAGTGCAGGTTTTTCAAGTTAACTTATATTTTAGCGTGCTTTTTATATTTTACTGCTCAATTATCCCATTAGCTTACTGTATCCTGCGGTACTGCTGGTATCTACTGGGCACATTAACCAAAGCCAGTGTTAAAATGTAACGCTTGTTTTATTGCATCATCCCCTCTGAGTGCGAGTCAAACAGGAGCAGGCAGAAAGCACTTTTATTTTAGCTTATGCTCCTACCATCTCCTGCAGCCTATTGGTTATAAGCACAAAATGGGAGCGCCTGGGTGGTCTAACTCTAAATAGCACAGTGGGATTAGGGAGAGAGTTAGAGGGATGAGCATTGCAGAAAGCAAAAGATAAGGGACGAGGAGAGCTACTCACCCACCGTACTGCAGCAAGTGAAAACTGGGCCTAAGCAGGTGGGAGATGGGAAAGGAGTAGATGTGGGAGGGTGTGGTAAGTAGGAAGAATAGATGAACAGTCTAGGGGAGGAAAGAAGCAGCATATTACGCAGAGTTGCCTGGGAAATGTCAAGAAATTTGACTCTGATGCGCCTTTTTTGTAGGTTGGTCAGACCAACAAACTTGGCTCTCTTTTCTTTCACCTTACTTTGTTTGCACGTTCCTGTGGCTTTTTTGCCACTCCTGGGCCCCAGGAAATGCTCACTAATTTTCCTGCTCTCCTTCCACTACTAATCTTAGGAGAACAAGTTTGGTGATTGTTTTTCTTAGGTTATTGAAATTTGATGCTGTGGGTATATGCCTTGAATTAAACAACTCAATGTAATTTCCTGGGATAGAAGCAGATGATTTGAAGAAGTGACGTCATCGGCAAAGATGGCGGCCTAAATTCTGAGCTCCCAGCGCCGCTTGCTTAATCTGCTTCAATCCGATGTTAGTGAATCCGATCTCAACCTCACGGTGATAGCCATTTGCAATGCCATAATTCCACCAGCGATGGCATGTCCTCCAAACGTAAAAATATCGATTTTAAGCGTTACTCTTACCGCAAAGATGGAGAGGCACAAGACGAGGGCGTCGGTGAGACTCAAGGCGCCGCCATACCGCGCAAAGAGGTAGCTGAGACTCGCCCGGGTCCCACTGATACCTCGGACTCTGACATACCAACCAGAACAGAATTCCGTGAATGGTTCTCAAACTTGAGAAAAGACATAAAAATGTACCAACAAGAAATGCTCAAGCATATGGCAGAAATATGGGAGGACATAGCTACACTGGGTAAGCGGGTAGATGATCTGGACACCCGTCTAGATTGTCAGGCTGAAATGGCCAAAACTCTTAAATCTACTTGCACCGACCTGCAGGAAGATAATCAAACTATAAAGATAAAATTGGCTGACCTAGAAAATAGGGCGTGAAGAAGCAACCAGCGTTTCAGGGGGTTTAATGAGTCGCCGGGGAATGAGGACTGCAAAGCACTAATCATACGCTTCTCAGTTCCTACTAACATTGAGGCTGAATCTAACCCCCCTCTAATACCAAGCTCGACAGGGCACATTGCGCGCTCCGCTTGCCAGTCGCCATCGTAATATTGTGGTTTGCTTCAGTGATTTTTCAACTAAGGGTCTGGTGGCATTAGCAGCCAGAAAACAAAATATCTGGCACTGGGAGGATCTCTTTAGATAAGTCTCACACAGCTGCTTTGTAAACCCTTGTGGTTGATATCTGGCGCTTACGCTACCCCAAATCCAGATCTTACACTTTTTTTTAAATTAATAATTTTATTAAACTTTTAACATAGAAATGCTAAGTCAGTATCATTATGAATGCAAACTATAAAACAATCCCCCTATCTCCCATCCCCGCAGGCGTAGCGGAGCTTGACCCCATCTTCTGCAGGATCTGAAGTTGTTAGGGGCTAAAGGATGACCTTTTCTCGGTCAAGCCTATGTATCAAAGTTCACAGTGCTTAGAGAGGAGATAAGCCACCGCTAAAACAGAAAAATGGACAGTTTAGTATGATACATCCTCACCCAAAATGTTATAATTCAATGCTCTCCCCCCTACAGCACTGGATAGAATAAAGCATCATATTACAGTTGAGCAACGTAATCAAGAAATGGTTGCCAAGCTTTAAGGAAAGTAGGCATCTTCCCATATTTGGAAAGATCTTACACTTTTTTTTAATCAGCGACACATGACCTTTACACAAGAATAGATTACTACTTTGTGGACAAATTGCTAACTCATAACATTAGAAAAGTAGAAGTAGGCATCATCTCTTGGTCTGATCATGTCCCTATTTCTATGGATATTTTGTTTGACCGGTACGATAGCGGGAAAAAATGTTTGCGCCTTAATAACTACCTCCTACAGGACACAGCTTACATTAAAACAGTTACCCTTGCTATCCAAGACTTCTTTCTGGACAATGAGCACTCTGTGGTATCCCTGGTTACAGTCTGGGACTGCTTCAAGGCCTATGCCTGAGGTTTGTTTATTTCTTGCTCCTCCTTCTTGAAATGCCAGGAAGCAGCAGCCTGCACCTCACTTTGCCAAAAAATCCAAGTTCTCTCACATCAACACTTTTATAAATAATTCTAAAAACGATTTTGCCCAGCTGGTCAAGGATAGAGAGGACCTGCAATGCCTAGTGACCTCTAGAATTGCCCACTATTTGGAAATAACCAAGCAGGAATATTTTGAGAGAGGAGAAAAAGTAGCAAATTTCTAGTGAATACATTTTAAAGATCAAAAATGCCGCAGGTCAGATCCTCACCACTAATACGGAAATCGGGACACAATTCTTATCATTTTACCAATCCCTATACAGCGCTGATGCCTCAAACACAGAGGCGATAGAGAATTAGTTGAACTCTGTCCCCTTACCGCAAATTTCTGAGGCTATGAGGGAATCCCTGGATAGCAAAATTACCCAGAGATCCTCGCCACCATTAAAAATCTAAAGGTTGGCAAGGCCCCAGGCCCTTACGGCCCAACAGCTAAATTTTATAAGAAGGTTGCCCCTACAATAGTAGTCCATCTACAAAAGGTACAAAAGATTAGCTGAAATAGGAGTCATGGATACCACATTAAAATCATTTTTCTCCTACCTATCACATAGAAATTTCCAAGTAATGTTCAACAACAGTCTCACGAATAAAGTAAACCTCAACACAGGAGTGCCCCAAGGATCTGCCCTATCAGCTACACTTTTCAACATCTACCTACTACCTATCTGGCACGCACTAGAACGCCCTGGTTTGACCCACTTTCTATACGCTGATGATATACAAATATTGGTCCCCATACAGAATATGCTGGAAGATACATACGAGAAAACAACTCTCTCAGAAATCAAACAGCATCTAACTGACTTGAAACTCATAATAAAGATAGAAAAAACTGAATCATTCTCGACAAAAACACCACCACCCCCATGTTACCACTTAAAACAGAAAACCCAAATACCTTAATCTCACCTGTAACTCATACATGAAATCTAGGAATCACCATAGACAAAGAACTTTCATTCAAAACCCACATAACCAACAAAATTAAGGAAGGATACCACAAACTACTGACGCTCAGACGTCTTAAACCCTTCCTTGCACAGGATGACTTCAGAACAGTCCTGCAACTACTCATCTTCTCCAACCTAGACTACTGCATCGCTCTACTCCTTGGCCTACCACTTGCTACCATGCGCCCCCTCCAGATCCTACAGAACACAGCTGCCAGAATTCTGACTGGATCAAAAAAAGGATTACACCAACTCTCATCTCTTTACACTGGCTCCCAATAAAATACCGTATAGAATACAAAGTACTTACAATCCTGCATAAAATAATCCAAGGACACCAAAACAACTGGCTAAGCAAATCCATTGTAATCCACGCTCCAAAACGGAACCTACACTCAACGAACAAAGGCCTCCTCAAAATCCCTCACGCCAGAACCACAAAACTAAACACAACCTGCGAGAGAGCCATATCCATCACCAGCCCCACACTATGGAACTCGGTACCAATGGAAATAAGAAATCAACCAAATATCAACATTTTCAAAAAAGACCTGAAAACCTGGCTTTTCACCAGAGCCTACTTAAACTCACTCAATTAACAAGACCACCATCCAACCAAGCAACCCAACACCAAGAAAAACTCTCCGTCCCTCAATCAATTAAATAACTACCGCCATTTGAACACATAAGTCAAGGTGCAACTGACCTCACTCACTACCCCTAGCCTATATGTAACAACAGTTTCTTTTTATATGTATCAACAGTACCACATGTATGAACATTGCGATATTAGATTTTTTTTTTATTTTTTTTTTTAGTTTTCTTTTTCCACCACTTGGCTTGCTGCATTTTGAATATAGTTGTTTAAGGTAAAAGTTATCCTGCTACACTACCAGTTACTGCAACGTTCTACCACTTATGTTAAACTTCTATCATCTTCTTTTTCTACTCCCAGTTAGAATCATCCCTGTTTTATTGTAACTTCTTTTTCTTTTTCTGTGCACTTGTTATAATTTGTAATGTATACTCTCAGGTTATAGTTATGTACGTTATAATGTATTGCTCACCCCTTGTTATATGTAAACCGACATGATACGACCATCCGTGAATGCCGGTATAGAAAAACACAAATAAATAAATAAAATAAATTAGATTGTTAATATGTAATAATTATTTTATAAGTAATCAACTAACAATCAAACCCCAAAACCTTCCTTCTTTATGACATTTTGCTGTGTTGACTTTTGTAACCAATCTTATTTCACGAGCATTGTAAACTGTTCTGATGGCGAAACCGAATGATGGTATACAAAACATGTCAAATAAATAATTGCCTGCGTAATTGAGGATCTCTGTTACTAGATTCTAATTTGGCTGGCATTACTGTCATAGCTAAGCCCGGCCGCGACTCTTCCATGTGTGCTTCATACAGACTAATATCTTTGATAAACCTGGACCTAAATTATTAGCTAAAATACCGGCTGACTGTCTTAATTGTTTCATTTCTCAATTCATCCATCAAGATCAAGCAGGATTTATCCCAGGTAGAATGGCCAGTGACAATGTTCACAACATTTTGAACATTATATGGGAGGCCTATAAGAACCATATTCCAATCCTCTTACTAGCTATAGATGCTGAAAAGGCATTCGATATGGTCCACTGGCCATTCTTATTCACAACCTTAAACAAAATGGGATTTGGGACTCACTTCCAGAATTGGTTGAGCTCCCTTTATCATAACCCCAAAGCTTGTCTTAAAAATCAATAGCGGGTACTCGGACACCCGAAGTCAAAAGGGGTGACAAGGTTGCTCACTCTCACCCACACGCTTCGCTGTTTTTCTAGAGCCCCTGGCCATAATCATAAGGAATAACCCCCTCATTTCCAGCTTCAACCTGGGACCCCAGTCATTCAAGAGATCATTGTTTGCAGATGATATTTTATTTACGATTAGCAACCCTCACAATTCACTATCAAAAACTGAATCTAACCTGGTGTCTTTCAGCGCTGTTTCCAACTGGGAAAAGTCAGAGCTCCTCAACATTTCCTGCGACTCGCACCTTGCAATCGCACCATTCGTTCAAGTGGGTGCAGCACAAACTCAAATACTTGGGCATTTAAATTGGTAGATACCCGGAGGACCTTTACTCTTTAAACAACATCCCATTACTTAAGAAAGTAGGGTCAGGACCTAGATAACTGGGCCCGGCTCACACTAACATGGCTAGAGAGGATCTCAAGAATAAAAATGAACGTCTTACCTAGATTCCTCTACTTATTTCAAACTCTCCCAGTATCCATACCTAATTATGGTCCTGCGAACCTGGCAAAAGAAACTTTTTAGGTTCTTTTGGAAATGTAGACCTAGGGTTGCACGTACTACTCTATTTCAGCCTAAAACCGAAAGCGGCCTAGGGGTAGCTAATCTACAGTGGGTACTATACAGCTGCCCAGCTACGCCTGATCATTGAGTAGCACAAGTCTAAATTAATTAGAACCTTTTATCTTCAAGATGTGCCCCTGCAGGCCATCCCCTGGCGTTCCTGGCGCCAATGCCCCAATTTAGGTCCTACAACCTGCCACACCCAGAACTTTATGGACCGCCTGGAAACATTACTTGTTAGGCCCAGCATCCTATTTTCAATCCACTTTTCTATTTCACAACCAATTGTTTGCTCCCTGCTTATCCCTCTCGTCTTTCAAATTATGGGATATGCAACTTGAGCAAATATTGGTGAATGGTAAGACACTAGCCTTTAGCGAGTTTTCACTCCCCCAATCTGAATTCCTTCCCTATCTCCAGATTAAACATTTTATTTCTGAACTGCAGGTGAAATCTCTCCCTGAATAAATCCCTTTTTGAAGACTCTTGTTTCCAGGCTCACAGCATGAAGGGATTGATTTCTAAAATCTATACATTACTAAAAGCACAGCCAAAGAGCAAGCCAGCCCACATGAAAGCTTGGAAACAAGATTTCGGACCAGCAATTGGTGCAGATGACTGGCTTTTTATCTTCCAGTCTACCAAGAAGTCATCCATAGCCTCCACACTACTCGAGAATGGATATAAACTATTATTTAGGTGGTAGTCTACTCCGGTTCGGTTTCACAAATTCTGTTCCTCCATAAGCTGCTCTGCTCGAGGTACCTTCCTGCATATGTGGGGGGCTTGCTCTGCTAGTCAAACTCTCTGGCACCAGATATCTACTGTTTTAACCCAGATTTCACAAAATAAGTCAAGATATCCAGAGAATCGGCTTTATTGAACCTCCCACTCCCGGACCAAGATCAGACGTCACCAATTTTTTGCATCGCTACCAATAGCTTTATTTTGGAGCAGCCTTATCTACCAACGAGACAAGGAACCCCCCCCCCCCAGTTTGGACAGTAAGTAAACTTACTGCCATAAAACATGGTTTCTCCCTGTGTGGGAACCTTGCCTGATTTGGAGACAGTCTAACTCGTAAAGCTGTTTAGAGCAAATTATGATCTCGCCTAGCTTTGCTCCTGATCGTTGGACCTACGTGATGCTTTGTTTGCCGCTGTATGCCTTTGGGATATAATTTTGCCTGGTTATCCCTGATTGAGAAAACATGACAGGCAGAGAGTGGAAGGAACCCTATGTAAAACCTTGAATGAAATGGGCACAACACTTAAGTTATTATAACAGTTTATTGGTTAAGCTTCTGCTTTTACGATGTTTGTTAAACTGTGGTTTTGTAAACACCAATGAAAACTGGGGGGGGGAAAAAAAGCAGCAGATTTTAATTAAGTTCATGCCTTTCAGTGGTAGCTCAAGGCAAGTTACATTCAGGGCTTTGCTGCACATTATCTGTGGAAGTTGGTTGTGGAATTAACGTATGTTTTGAGTCACTTTTATTTTTTCATGTTTACTTGTTTAGGTGAATCACACGATTGCACTGAGCACCATAGGAGAATCAAATTATCATTTTGGGGCCACGTATGTTGGAACAAAACAACTGAGCCCTACAGAGGTGAGAGTAATTCAAAAACGGGAGATGCAGAATTTTGCAAACTCGTAGGAGTAGGGTGGAGGTGGAGGTGAATGTGTGACTGGGGAGAGAAGAGGGGTGGGCAGAGGTAGATGTGAGCTGGTGAAGGGGGTTAGATGTGAACGGGTTAAGGGCAAACTCGTAGGAGTAGGGTGGAGGTGGAGGTGAATGTGTGACTGGGGAGAGAAGAGGGGTGGGCAGAGGTAGATGTGAGCTGGTGAAGGGGGATGGATGTGAACAGGTTAAGGGCAAACTCGTAGGAGTAGGGTGGAGGGTGAATGTGTGACTGGGGAGAGAAGAGGGGTGGGCAGAGGTAGATGTGAGCTGGTGAAGGGGGTTAGATGTGAACAGGTTAAGGGCAAACTTGTAGGAGTAGGGTGGAGGTGAATGTGTGACTGGGGAGAGAAGAGGGGTGGGCAGAGGTAGATGTGAGCTGGTGAAGGGGGTTAGATGTGAACAGGTTAAGGGCAAACTTGTAGGAGTAGGGTGGAGGTGAATGTGTGACTGGGGAGAGAAGAGGGGTGGGCAGAGGTAGATGTGAGCTGGTGAAGGGGGTTAGATGTGAACAGGTTAAGGGCAAACTTGTAGGAGTAGGGTGGAGGTGAATGTGTGACTGGGGAGAGAAGAGGGGTGGGCAGAGGTAGATGTGAGCTGGTGAAGGGGGTTAGATGTGAACGGGTTAAGGGCAAACTCGTAGGAGTAGGGTGGAGGTGAATGTGTGACTGGGGGGAGAAGAGGGGGTGGGCAGAGGTAGATGTGAGCTGGTGAAGGGGGTTAGATGTGAACGGGTTAAGGGCAAACTTGTAGGAGTAGGGTGGAGGTGAATGTGTGACTGGGGAGAGAAGAGGGGTGGGCAGAGGTAGATGTGAGCTGGTGAAGGGGGTTAGATGTGAACGGGTTAAGGGCAAACTCGTAGGAGTAGGGTGGAGGTGAATGTGTGACTGGGGAGAGAAGAGGGGTGGGCAGAGGTAGATGTGAGCTGGTGAAGGGGGTTAGATGTGAACGGGTTAAGGGCAAACTCGTAGGAGTAGGGTGGAGGTGAATGTGTGACTGGGGAGAGAAGAGGGGTGGGCAGAGGTAGATGTGAGCTGGTGAAGGGGGTTAGATGTGAACAGGTTAAGGGCATGTGGGTAGGAGAAGGTGGGAATGGATGAGAGCCAGCGAGGGGCAGGAGTGGTGGATGTTTTGTGTATGAGGGGTGGTGTAGCACGCAGGGGAGGGACAGGGTGGGGTGGATACGAGCTAGGGAGGAGGAAAGTAGTTCTTGGCAGGAAGGTAGGAACAGGTGGAGATAAATGGGAGAAGAGTAACTGTTAGTAGATGTCAGCAGAGGCACGAGGAGAGTTTGAGATAAAAATTGTTGTGTATGTTTTTGTAATTTGCTGAGATTGGTGGATCAGTGAAATTACATTTTTTAAATAGAGGGGAAGAGGCTTGGTGGAAATAATTGAGTCTGTACGTGGAGCGGAGGGTAGAAAGGGGAGTATGAACTTGGAGATTGGGCAGAGCGTGGTTTGGCAGCTTGGGCTGGGCGAGGTGATATTTAATGCAGCAAGCCCGGGCCCTCTGGGTTTTTGTGTTGTCATGGCAACTGCCACAGAATCTCTTCTAGCGTGGCCTTTCGGGTTGATGGCGTGGCTGGACACGAACAACCCTGTAAGCTCCTTCCTCCGGTCAGTGCTGTTGTGGGTCGGACACCTCTGGCATCCTCCAGCTCTCTCCCTTGCTGAACAGCAGAGGAATGGTTTTGTTTTATTGCAGGATTAAATCAGTGGGGGGGGGGGGAACCTCTGAGATACTCTTCCCTCTGTTTGATCTTGCGAAGGGCCTAAAGGGTTCTGCTTCTGAGTTTCTAAAACAAGCAGTCAATACATTTTTCTGAGGGATGTATGCCTAAGCAATTGAAATGCCTGCATACTTTAATGTAATCCACTGTGGAGTGGCTGAGGAGAATATAAATCTATAGAAGAAAAGGCGCATTGCCTCCAGGACAAGCTTCCAAGCTGGGACCTTTAGAAGAAATGATTGAGCAATGTGTATTGGCACAGTTGGATGAAGTTCTGGGTGATGAACAATACGGGTTCAGGAAAGCACACAATACAGAGTTACTATTGCTTTCTCTGATGGATGCTTTATATATAAAACTGAACCATGGTGAAACAGGGAGATGAATTAAATTACACATGACCTCAAAGTAGGGTTGGGGTGAAGTTTTATCCTGCTTTAGGCTGTTTTTTTTATCGGACAAGGCAGCGTGACTACGTCTGGTGTACTGCAGAGCAATATTGGCGGTTTTATTTATTTATATATATTTGCATCCATGGGGAAAAATCTTATTTAGGTTTGATTTGTTTTATCTATGCTAATGACAGCTGTTTTTTTATCACTTCTGATAAGAATAGGTGCTTTCCTGACTTCTCTGTGTAAATATCTAAAACAACATTTTTATAACTGGCTAGGTAGTAGTGGATGCTCTTTAAATGTGCCTAAGACTTCATTGATGTAGGTGGGAAAGGATGGTTTAAATGCCTTGGAGTTTAATAGTTTGCATTTACCAATTGTTTTAGAAGCCAGAAATTTAGGATAAATTTTGGATTCTCTGTTGACTCTGAGAATTTGAAGAATAGGACTAAAATTGTATTTTATAAGCTAAAATTAAGACCTCTAGAGATGTTCTTCAGGCTTTCTTCTTTGGTCAGTTGACTATTGGGTTCTTTTAAGTCTCTGTTCAGCCAGGCCAGCCTGCCCCACAGGTTGTGCAAGGTACCAGCAGATGGAGACAGAGATTGACACTCCTCATATCGCCTTGTGCTGACACCAGCCTGCCTGCTGGTATTCTGTCTTCCACAAGGGATTCAAAGAATTATTCTCTGTTCATTAAAGCACAATACTCTCAGAGAAACTACTACTCTTACAATATATATGTTTATTCAAACCAAATGTATATAAACATCTGTCTAGACAATTAAAATCTAACTCACACATCCATCATTCATAGCAAGTTAAGACAACATATAACAGACATCGATACCGGTGCAGGGAGGCAGTGAAAGTTGCTTGTGCTCCCAATGCTTCATAGATGGGGGGGGGGGGGGTGAGTTTTTTTTGCATGCAGGGAGCTCGGGGGGTCTTTACTTATTTCTCCCAAAGGGATTGACAAGGGGTTCAGAGGAAGAGAGGTGTCCTCTTCCCCTGAGCCCTCAACCCTGGCAGAAGTCCAGCAGTGCCTTTGCCTTGGGATTGTCTTAAGGCCTGCACTGCTCTTCCCTTTCCTGGATTGAATTTTCCAGGCCTCTTGGCACGAAGCAGGAATTGGCTGCAACAGTTCTGCCTTTCTGTTTGTAAGAAAACATGTGATACCTGGAAATCGGCCAAACAGTCTCACCAGGAGGTGGAACCAGGGGAGGCTGCAGAGGATCCTTCTCTCTCTGGGAATTCTTTGGATGAATTTCGCTCATCTCCCTGTGGAAAAGATCCTGAGCCCTTAGAAGAAAGGGAGCTTCCTCCGGAAGGAGAGGCACAAAGAAGCACCATATTGCAGCTGTTCCTCAAGGAGGAGTTGCCTGACTTAATTGCCCAGTCCCTGCACACACTGCAGCTGGATGGGCACTGGAGCGCACACTGCAGCTGGATGGGGATGTAGGCACTGGAGCAGTTCAACAACATATTGTTACATATAGACAGTAATGAACCAGAGCACATAATCGTTACATCAAGACGCCCTCATGACTACCAAAAGTAACCCCGCCCCCCCCAAAGAGTGGGTGGGGGGAGAGTACCCTGGGTTCTCCCTTGTTACTCAGCTATGACTCCCTGAGTTCACCAATCCCAAGAAGGTTTCCAGACCATATAGTGATCCATTCTATCATTTAACACAATGGTCAGTTTCTCAAGGTTTGCAGTCTCTGCTACCTTTTGTTTTCCAACCTTCAACCACAGGTGATTGTTTCCAAAACTGAGCTCTATAGTAAGGCGAGCTGCGTGCAATAGGTGGCCACCCAGTTTACGACTGCCACGCATGTCAGATCTATTTGGCCATCATCCTATTAACTCCAGGGCAGGAGTTAAGACGAATGGCTGATTACAAATACGTTCAATATGGGACTGAACATGGCTGCACGCCCACCACATATGTATGTACGTTCCATCACGGCCCATCCTCTCCCACAGTCTCTTCCCCCTGCATAGGAGTGTAATATAACCAGTGTAATAATTTAAATAATAGTTCTTGACCTCTCCCACACACAGTTATCTTATGAGATCTTTTCCAAATTTGTTTCCAATCTTGACTCTCTCAGGTCATTCCCAATTCAGCGTTCCCGGTTCGGATCAGATCATTCGATATCTCACGCGCTCCAGCCTCGGCCTGTATTGAAACATATAGGACAGGTATTAAGTGCCTCACTCGTAGTTTACAACACACCACACCTTCCACCTCATTACACTTCTCCTGGATTGCTCTGACATTTAGGGTTTTTTTTTATCAATGTCTTTACATTGCTTACGTAAATACCTGGTAGAGGACAATATTTGAAATTCCTCCACCAAGTCTGTAAAAGGTTTTAACTGCCCATCCTCCACCAATTGACCTAAGTATTTTAAACTTCTCATACCCCATTCAAACATATCGGGTGAGAATGTACACTGTGAAAGCTGTGGGTTATCCCATAGAGGAATCATATATGAGTGAGAGCTCTCTGGCAGTTTTATGAGGTGTTGGTCCAGCCTCCAAACCCTTAAAGTATGTGCCACTATGTTATCTCGCATAGCAAACCTGAGGGTATTCGAAGTGGGAGGCCGCCAGACTGCACCCTCTGGCAGCCTGGGCAGCCTGCCTCTCCATGTCTAACCATGCTGGCGAAGGGTCAACCCCTCCCCATTCCCTCAAGCAAACCAGACAGGCCCAGTAGTACCACTTAAACTCCAGTAGCCCCGGACCTCCAAAATTCCTAAGTTTAATTCCGAATATTTCCTAGCGTGTAGCCAGATGGACTCGGGACCAGTGGGTTATGTGCTCTTCTGCTAGCAGATGGGAGACGGAGTCAGATTTCAAAGCTGACGTCACCCTAGATCCACCCCTGCAGAGACCTCAGCTCTTCAGTATCTCTCCGTCTCCTAGCAGATGTGGACGCTATCCCCACACTAGCACAGTGTTAGGAAACTACAGCAAAGAAGAAACATGTTTTTACCTGAAAGAAGATCGAGCCCCGCTCTCCTGCGGTGATACCTGAGGCTCCCTCCCCCAGTTGAGAATTCCTGAAGTGATTTTCGATCTCCCTCAGCGGTGGGCCTTGGTCCGGTAGCCGGTTCCTGGCGTGGACTTAGCTGAAAGGCAGCGGGTGCACAACGGAGCGCGGCAGTCAAGGTAAAGCCCTCTCCTCCCCCCACAGCTGGAGACCGTCCTGGCACACGACAGGTAAGCGCAGAGAACCAGGGAAGTAGAAAACTTTAAATTAAGGTCTCTGGGGCTCGGATTGCCGTCCCGATTCCGATTTTTCTTCCGGCGAGGTAAAAAGGGAGCACCGATCGGGTCGACCCCAGTGCAGGGGTCCAGACATGTGGAGACCATCGGGGGCGCCATCTTACGCGCAGGGGGTGTCTGCGCCATCTTCCCTTCTCGACCGGCGGTACGCGCGGGGCACGCCGAATGGCCTCCTGCTCTGCCCCCCCCCCCCCTTCCCGGGGCTAACATGGACCTAGGGGCCTTCTCCTGGTTGGGATTTTTCCAGGGACTGAAGCCTTCATTCAGGCGCAATCAGCCCCGGCTGCGACCCAAGTCCAGTCCCAGCCAGGAGCACCTGACCCCTGACCCTCCCGGCCCTGCTCGGGTGCCACGAGACCTGCCTCGCCAAGAATTTTACTGACAGGGACCCGGACGCCTCGGGCGATGATGGTGCTCACTGGAGGAAGGGGGATGAATTACCGGCCCTCGTTTCACAGACCTTGAAGACTTCTAGAGGTTTAATTAAAAAACCCCACAAATACAGGGGAGAATGGTTTATTAATGGTGTTCTTGTCAGTTGTCTACAGTTTGCTTTTGCATAAAATACTGGCAGGCAGGAGTCAGCACAGGGCTATGTGAGGAGTGACATCAGTGAGCCTGTTAATCTGTCTCCATCTGCTGGTAGGTTACACAACCTGTGTGAGATGAACTGGCCTGACTTCTCTAGAAGAGAGAAAATGATCAGGTAAGTACGAATTTCACCTTTGGGTGCACTAAATGATTCAAAACTCTGCCATCGCATTACTGTTAGGAATGTGCCCCACTGAACTCATTCTCTGTACTTTATCTGGCCCTATGAGGTCACAGTTACAATTTAAAATTGTGATAGTTATTTACAAATTACTTTATGTTGATACCTCTTGCACCTTGGCTGATGAGAGAAAGCTGTATGTTGTTAATCAGACATTACAATCCGCTGGTTTGTATCTCCTTAAGAACATAAGAAACTGCCATGCTGGGTCAGACCAAGGGTCCATCAAGCCCAGCATCCTGTTTCCAACAGAGGCCAATCCAGGCCACAAGAACCTGGCAATTACCCAAATACTAAGTCTATTCCATGTTACCATTGCTAATGGCAGTGGCTATTCTCTAAGTGAACTTAATAGCAGGTAATGGACTTCTCCTCCAAGAACTTATCCAATCCTTTTTTAAACACAGCTATACTAACTGCACTAACCACATCCTCTGGTAACAAATTCCAGAGTTTAATTGTGCGCTGAGTAAAAAAGAACTTTCTCCGATTAGTTTTAAATGTGCCCCATGCTAACTTCATGGAGTGCCCCCTAGTCTTTCTACTATCCGAAAGAGTAAATAACCGATTCACATCTACCCGTTCTAGACCTCTCATGATTTTAAACACCTCTATCATATCCCCCCTCATCCGTCTCTTCTCCAAGCTGAACAGCCCTAACCTCTTCAGCCTTTCCTCATAAAGGGAATGGAACAGCTCCCCTATCATTTTGGTTGTCCTTCTCTATACCTTCTCCATTGCAATTATATCTTTTTTGAGATTCGGTGACCAGAATTGTACACAGTATTCAAGGTGCGGTCTCACCATGAAGCGATACAGAGGCATTATGACATTTTCCGTTTTTTTAACCATTCCCTTCCTAATACTTCCTAACATTCTGTTTGCTTTTTTGACTGCTGCAGCACACTGAGCCGACGATTTTAAAGTATTATCCACTATGATGCCTAGATCTTTTTCCTGGGTGGTAGCTCCTAATATTTATTTTTATTTATATACCGGCAATCATGAAAACATATCTTGCTGGTTTACATAAAACGGGAGTGCATTATATACATAAAAACTAGAACTGTGGTGACCGAAGGTACAGTTACATTTAACAGGGGTAGCCGAACTTGGAGAAATAATATGGAACCTAACATCATGTAAGTACAGCAAGGGTTATTTTTCCCTATATGCAACACCTTGCACTTGTCCACATTAAACTTCATCTGCCATTTGGATGTCCAGTCTTGCAAGATCCTCCTATAATGTAGAACAATCTGCTTGTGATTTAACTACTCTGAATAATTTTGTATCATCCGCAAATTTGATAAACTCTCACTCATTGTGTTCCTTTCCAGATCATTTATAAATATATTGAAAAGCACCGGTCCAAGTACAGATCCCTGAGGCACTCCACTGTTTACCCTTTTCCACTGAGAAAATTGACCATTTAATCCTACTCTCTGTTTCCTGTCTTTTAACCAGTTTATAATCCACCAAAGGACATAGACATGACTTTTTCGTTTTCTTAGCCTCTCATGAGGGACTTTGTCAAACACCTTCTGAAAATCCAAATACACTCAGTTCGCCTTTATCCACATGTTTATTAACCCCTTCAAAAAAAATGAAACAAATTTATTAGGCAAGACTTCCCTTGGGTAAATCCATGTTGACTGTGTCCCATTAAATCATGTCTTTCTATATGCTCTACAATTTTGATCTTCAGAATAGTTTCCACTATTTTTCCCGGCACTGAAGTCAGGCTCACTGGTCTGTAGTTTCCTGGATTGCCCCTGGAGCCCTTTTTAAATATTGGAGTTACATTGGCCACCCTCCAGTCTTCAGGTACAATGGATGATTTTAATGATAGGTTACAAATTTTAACTAATAGGTCTGGAACTGCTATCTCCCCTACATCCTCTTTAGTAAACACGGAAGCAAAGAATTCATTTAGTCTTTCTGCAATGGCCTTATCTTCTTAAGAGCCTCTTTAACCCCTCAATCATCTAACTTCCAACCGACTCCCACACAGTTTTCTTGCTTCAGATATATTTAAAAAAAAAAAAATTTAACTTTTTGCCTCTACAGCCAACTTCATTTCAAATTCTCTCTCTTCACCTGTCTTATCAGTGTTTTACACTTACCTTGACAATGCTTATGTTTTATCCTATTTTCTTCAGATGGATCCTTCTTCCAATTTTTGAAGGATGTTTTTTTTGGCTGAAATAAAATAGCGTGGAATACATCTGGACTGCGGGTCTAGGATTGTATTTTTAATTCACATTTGTTAAGAGAATACCTTTTGAATCTTGTAAACCGTTGTGATGGCTTCACTGAATGACAGTATATAAAACTCAATAAATAAATAAATAAACAATGTCCAAGCCTGTTGAACACTTTTTTAAACTTTGCAGCTGCACCTTTCAGTTTTTTTCTATTTTCCTCATTTTATCAGTTTCCCTTTTGAAAGTTTAGTGTTAGAGCTGCAGATTTACTTATTGTCCCCCTTCCAGTTATTAGTTTAAATTTGATCATATTATGATCACTGTTGCCAAGTGGCCCCACCACCGTTACCTCCTCCTCCAAATCCTGTGTTCCACTAAGAATTAAATCTAAAATAGTTCCCTCTCTTGTTGGTTCCTGAACCAATTGCTCCATGAAACAGTCATTTATTACATCCAGGAACTTTGTCTCTAGCAAGACTTGGTGTTACTTTACCCAGTCAATATTGGGGTAATTGAAATCTCAAAACCAATACGTTACAAGCTACAATTTTTTATTTTTGTGCATTTATTTGTTTATGACTGTGGGACCATAACAACACCCGCGGTTTGTCGGCAGTAAGCCTGAGTCTAAACCGCAACGGGTCACATTTAATCATCGGTCCTTTGAAGTCCTACTTTTATTATTATCCAACGAGTTTTTTTCTTCTTTTTTATATTTTTATAAGATAAATGTGAGACGGTACTTCCCTTACTTGCCGATAGCGCTGCTGCGCTTTAGAGATCAAGTTGTTCAGGAGGATGTATTTATCCGTGAAGATGGCGTTACCATGCTTCGGGTCCAGAAGACACTTATGTGGTCCAGTCCGACGTATGTTTCGCACCAAGCTGCTTCAGGGACTGTTGTAGTATCTGAAATCTATTTTCCTGAACTTTGAAAGTGAGAGGTTTAAATTCCGTCATTTTCACACGGTACTGAATACCTTTTAAGAGTACAGTTAAAACAGGAAATATGGTCATTTTTACCACAATGCATGAATAATTACATTACTGTGTGTATGTATATATATATATATATATATATATATATATATATATATATATATATATATGCACATCCCTAAATGGATTTGAAAGCTAGAGCTTCAAAGCTCCAACTTACCACATTCTGCCGCCTGATCCTCTTGTCGGCGTTCTGCTGAGTTGCCGCGAGATCTGAGCTGATTATATGCAATTCACTATACTGCACCTGTGTGTTTGATTTGGCAGACGAGTGGATTCACATGAAGTGAATCCACTCTATTTCCTTATTGAGGCCACGAGGGGTCACTGTTTGTAATTGGAAAATCCAGCGTTGTTCACACTGTCGGAGCTGCTTAATCCTATCCCCTTTTCTCCAATGCGTTTTAATCACCTCTAAGATAGTCCATTTAATTTCAGAGAGCACATGATTGTGATCTTTAAAATGTGCTACAAGTGGTTCCTCAATTCGGCCTGTGTTTAGGCAACATTTGTGTTCTGTCAATCTGGTTCGAAATGGGCACTTGGTCATGCCCACGTAAATAAGTGGGCATGGACAAAATATAGCGTACACTACAAATGAAGTTCTGCACGTCGCTTGAGGCAAGGACACCGTCCGTCCGGATGGTAAATTAATAGTTGTCTGTGATGATTTTAGAGCACAATTGGTGCAAGTATTGACATTGTCAGTAATCTGTGGGGGTTCCTAAAAGCTGGAATGCACCACTTGGTCTTTAATGTTTCTACCCCGGGTGTATGCAATACGGATAGGTTCTTTGAATAATGGGTGGATTTCCTGCAGGATTGCCCAATGTCTTCTAATGGCTTTACTGATAAGTGGTGAGGCCAGTGTGTGCTTCATAACCAAGGTCTGCAGGTTCAAATCCTCATGTTTTGGTAAAAATAAAAAAGGGCTCATCGATAAGCTTTTAACACTGGATGGGGGGTATCCTCGTTGTAGGAATCTTTCTGCCAGTTCTTGAGCTTGTTTTTTTAAACTCAGAGTTATCCGTGCATATGCGTCGTATACGCATGAATTGACCCACTGGGAGATTTAATTTGAATGTGCTGGGGTGAAAGCTGTCAAATCTTAACAGATTGTTCCGATCATTGTGTTTGTGATACAGGGTGCCTGCTTGTAATCCCCTTCGTCTCTCCGAAATGTATCAACTTTAGTAATCTTAATCTCTTCTTTGAACTTCTCCATACTGCAAAATGTAGCATTAGATTTGTTTGACAATACTCTCCAAGAGTTTAAACACAATATGGAGAAGTTCAAAGAAGAGATTAAGATTACTAAAGTTGATACATTTCGGAGAGACGAAGGGGATTACAAGCAAGGGCCAATCTATCCATGGTTGAATCAGGACGCAAAGCCGAAAAAAGTAACTTTCAATCTATCAGACAACTCTTCAGGAAGTGACGAAGAGACCCCTTCGGAGGTGATTAAAACGCATTGGAGAAAAGGGGATAGGATTAAGCAGCTCCGACAGTGTGAACAACGCTGGATTTTCCAATTACAAACAGTGACCCCTCGTGGCCTCAATAAGGAAATAGAGTGGATTCACTTCATGTGAATCCACTCGTCTGCCAAATCAAACACACAGGTGCAGTATAGTGAATTGCATATAATCAGCTCAGATCTCGCGGCAACTCAGCAGAACGCCGACAAGAGGATCAGGCGGCAGAATGTGGTAAGTTGGAGCTTTGAAGCTCTAGCTTTCAAATCCATTTAGGGATGTGCATATATATATATATATATATATATATATATATATATATATATATATATATATATATATATATATATATATATATATACAGTAATGTAATTGTGCGAAATCAGACAAAGTATTCATGCATTGTGGTAAAAATGACCATATTTCCTGTTTTAACTGTACTCTTAAAAGGTATTCAGTACCGTGTGAAAATGACGGCATTTAAACCTCTCACTTTCAAAGTTCAGGAAAATAGATTTCAGATACTACAACAGTCCCTGAAGCAGCTTGGTGCGAAACATACATCGGACTGGACCACATAAGTGTCTTCTGGACCCGAAGCATGGTAACGCCATCTTCACGGATAAATACATCCTCCTGAACAACTTGATCTCTAAAGCGCAGCAGCGCTATCGGCAAGTAAGGGAAGTACCGTCTCACATTTATCTTATAAAAATATAAAAAAGAAGAAAAAAACTTGTTGGATAATAATAAAAGTAGGACTTCAAAGGACCGATGATTAAATGTGACCCGTTGTGGTTTAGACTCAGGCTTACTGCCGACAAACCGCGGGTGTTATGATGGTCCCACAGTCATAAACAAATAAATGCACAAAAATAAAAAATTGTAGCTTGTAACGTATTGGTTTTGAGAGTGTGGCTCATTGCACTTTGATAATCAACTGTTCATTCTATTGTGGTAATTGAAATCTCCCATTATTATTGCACTGACAAATTGTTCAGCTTCCCTGATTTCTCTTAGCATTTCATCCTCTATTTTATCACTCTTGCCAGGTGGACGGTAGTATACTCCTATCACTATACTCTTATCCAACACACAAGGGATTTCTACCCATATACATTCTACTGAGCATTTACTCTCTTGTATGATCTTTATCCTGTTGTACTCTATACCCTCCCGGACATAAAGTCCCACACCCCCGCCAAGTTGATCCTCCCTATCATTGTGATATAATTTGTACCGTGATAAAGCACTGTCCCATTGGCTATTCTCTTTCCACCAGGTCTCTGTGATGCCAATTATGTTAATCTCATCATTTACTGATGGTTGCAGCCCTTAGGCTGCTGCCCCCTCCAGCCAACCGCCCTGTGCAAGTGCATTGCTTGCATTGTTGGTTGGGCTTTGTATGTGAGTGTTTCTAAATAGAGCAATTTTTACACAAGTTTAAATATTTGTGCTTTTCTTTTTGTATTTTATATTTAGGCATTTCCTATTCTAGTTGGTGACATGGACAATAGTGGCAGCCTCAATGCACAGATTATCCACCAGTTGGCAAATAATGTCAGGTCAAAGGTTGCCTTCCAGGTAAGCTCCTCCAAGATACCATAGTAGTGATTCTGTTGAGACCAATGTGCCCGGGAACAAGCTTTCCCTATTCTTTCTACTGTGGTGACACAGGGATTAAAAGGGTTTTATATGGGTTACATGAAATAGCTGATCTCTAGGTATGCAAGTCCATATATGCTTTGGCTCTAACATGCTGACACTTTCACTAATCATCTAATTCCTGCCCCAGTTTCCTCTGCCATTGTCTTAGAATCTGGTTTTCCCATTTCAGACGCAACAATCCAAATTTGTGAACTGGCAGGTTGATGCAGAATATAGAGGGGAGGATTTCACTGGAGCCGTCACCTTCGGAAACCCGGATATCCTCACAGGATCAGGTAGAAACAAGGACATCTCCCCCCCGCCCCCCCATGCTACAACAAGACTCTCTCCCTGAACCTGCAAAGAAACATAAAAACTGGAAATTCTCTCCACTCTATTTCCTAATCCCTCATTAACTTGAAGTTTTGGCTTCCGCTCTCTTGCAGAGAGAAGCACGGAGCTGGGATGCACTATCCTTCTAAGGGATTTATTTGTTTTTATTTCTGACGGACATTTGGAGCTTGCCTCTTCCTGATACAGATAAGCATGTACACGTCTCTGTTTTCAGGTATCTTGGTGACGCACTATCTGCAGAGTGTCACGCCCAGCCTGGCTCTGGGAGGGGAGCTGGTTTACCATCGACGTCCTGGAGAGGAAGGGTCGGTCATGTCTCTAGCAGGAAGGTACACAGGTATGCAACATGTGCATGTCCCAGTTCTGCCTGCACAGACTCCCCTGCCCATATGCAAGCTTCAGACATTTCGTGCCGGCATTAATTCATGTCCTTTTTAACCATCTCTTCTCAGCCCCAAACTGGATAGGAACCCTGACTCTGGGGCAGGCGGGAGCTCACGCCACGTATTACCACAAAGCTAACGAGCAGGTAACCAGCTTCATGTCTTCTCATGATGTAAAGATAGGGCAGAAAGCCCTTGTTGAAATATCACACCTTTTCTTTAGAATTTTAAATTAGCGCAGAAGGGGCTGTGGGGCTCCTGTCTGCTGTTCCGGCTTTGGGAAGGTAATTTTAAAGGGATTTCAAGTTAAAGCAGTATTTTACCTGCAGAAATGACTGTCTAGAAAATGTGTGCCACGGGGGCGCGCGTAAAAGTATGCGCGCACGGGCGCGCGTAAATTCTTTTGCCAAAACTGTGCACACCTAATAGGTGTAATTATATGTCCATAGCTTTGGGATAATTTTCAAAGCGCATTTATGTGCATACATTTGCTTTGAAATTCGGTGTAACTTACTATGCACATATTTGCTGAGCAATGTTAGGAAATGACCCCTACCTCGTTAGCTACGTTAACGGCATTGTGTAGGGGAAGGGGGATGTGCAATGGTTCATCGTTTTTTCTTTTTTTTTTCTTCTAGTACTGGGGTGCAGGCTTGGTGTCCTGCATGAAGTAGTCACCACTGAGCTGTGGGCTTGATGCACTTTGTGCAGTGGATTATCTCTTTCCTCTTCTTCCAGTTGCAGGTTGGGGTAGAGTTTGAAGCCAGCACGCGGATGCAGGACACCAGTGTCTCATTTGGTTATCAGCTAGATTTACCCAAAGCTCATCTTCTCTTTAAAGGTAGGGCCTTTATTAGTTGCTCAAATACGAACATGAGTGTCCTGTTTTCTTGTGCTCCCCGGTATTCAAAGTCAATGGATGCTGGCCCTCAGGGAGTGCAATTGACCAGCAGCATTGAAAGTAGGAAGTGATTTTATTTTCTGCTTGGGTTCTCCCTTCCTTCTTTCCAAGTCCTTTCTCAGTCTTTGATTGGTTGGCAGTAAGGATGGGCCGAGGTGGCACTGGGCCTGCATCGTTTAAAAAATAAAATAAATCGACATTGTTTTTAGCCCTCCACCAAGGAATGTTAATCTATTGGCTTATTCCTCCCCGGGGCTCTCTGTGAGGTGATCACTTTGTTGAGCCCTTCTTGTTCCTGGGTACCTCAGGGACAGCTCAATAAGGAGATCTTGGTTCTAGTTGGCTCTGGAAATGTGTACTCCAGCTTAAACCCATTTCAGGAGCTGAGCTGTAGGGTGCACACCTTTCCCCTGCTGGACCACAATCAGATTGGAGTATTATTTTATTTAACACTTTTATATACCGAGGTTCTAGGTAACAAAGTTACTAATCACTTCGGTTTTACATACAACATTGAAATGACTTAAACGTGAGTCTTACAGAGAACAGGGAAATGAAGAACTAGGATATAACTCAGTAGGCCTTTTTCTTTGTTTTTATTTTTTGTTTTTAGAATTTTTTAAGCTCTTTGTAGTCTTCATTTCTTCTCCCTGCACCTGAGTTAAGTAAAGAGAATTAGGTTCTTAGTTCATAAAGAAAGCAAATAAAACTAGCATAGGGATTTGAAATGAATTGTATTTTTTGTTTTATCTTTTACTCTATTTTAACTACTTGATTTTTAACTATTTAATTTGTTTAAAGAAAGATGGAAAGTAATTAGTGCATGTTCTATGTGCAACTATTTGATTTTTATTTTACTTTTAGTTGTTTGTTTTATTTGATTATGTAAACAGCTTTGATCAATTATGTAATTGCTAAAACAGTATAGAAATAATATAAATAAATATAGCAAATTAAAAGCAAGCTCCCCTTAGAGCAAGAAGCTGGATCCTTGTGCCTACCACAAATCCCATTGATTACTTCAGAGTGAGGAGGCCCTTTTTTGACAAGGGAGATAACAAGACATCTGATCTGATCCCTGCACCAATACCTGTCTATAATATTGTGTAGTGGCTGAAACAGCATGCTTGAAGTGAACCCTTCTTTTTTGTAAGAATCTCCTCGCTTGACAGCTGCCAAATGTTCTGAAAGACCTAGATCTCCTGATTCCTCTCACAACTCAAATATCTGCAACCCCAGAAATGCATCAGACATAGCACCTTCCTCAGAGGTCTCCAGTGGAATCTTGCAGGAAACAGAAAAACTTATAAAGGAGTATGTAAAGAACATAGAACCTGCCATACTGGGTCAGACCAAGGGTCCATCAAGCCCAGCATCCTGTTTCCAACAGAGGCCAAAACCAGGCCATAAGAACCTGGCAAGTACCCAAATACTAAGTCTATCCCATGTACTGTTGCTAGTAATAGCAGTGGCTATTTTCTAAGTCAACTTAATTAATAGCAGGTAATGGACTTCTCCAAGAACTTATCCAATCCTTTTTTAAACACAGCTACACTAACTGCACTAACCACATCCTCTGGCAACAAATTCCAGAGCTTTATTGTGCGTTGAGTGAAATAGAACTTTCTCCGATTAGTTTTAAATTTGCCACATGCTAACTTCATGGAGTGCCCCCTAGTCTTTCTATTATCTGAAAGTGTAAATAACCGATTCACATCTACCCGTTCTAGACCTCTCATGATCTTAAACACCTCCATCATATCCCCCCTCAGCCGTCTCTTCTCCAAGCTGAACAGTCCTAACCTCTTTAGTCTTCCCTCATAGAGGAGCTGTTCCATCCCCTTTATCATTTTGGTTGCCCTTTTCTGTACCTTCTCCATCACAATTATATCTTTTTTGAGATGCGGTGACCGGAATTGTACACAGTATTCAAGGTGCGGTCTCACCATGGAGCGATATAGAGGCATTATGACATTTTCCATTTTCCCTGTACATACCTGGATCAGTCCAGACTGCTGGGTTTTGCCTCCCTCCCAGCAGATGGAGACAGAAAAACTTGTAGCGCACCCCTCTTAGGCTGGTGTGCTTCCTGCATCTCCTGAGTATTTTTGTCTCCAGCAGATGAAGGTGGTGCAAAACCTGTGGTCTTCGCCTTTTTTTGAGGTGTTAGCAAATCTCTCTTAATTCTTAAATTCGAGATCAAGCAAGGCAACAGGAGCAACCTCCCAGGGGGTAGGTAGGGGGAAGGCACCTCTGATCGATTGCTTAAGTCCCACGGGGCTGTTAAACGTCAGGGCAGGCAGGCCGACCCATTCCTGCTGAGTGCGGGAATGGTGACCATCTTGGAAACAATTGCCGACGCACGGACAAGAACGTTTGGGGGAGGGGATCTCCTGCTCAAACTTTCACTGGTCCCCAGCAGTCCTGAGGACCTGCAGGATCAGTCCCAGGATGTTTCGGATGGGGAGCCCGATCCCCCTGGCTGGGTGGGGGGCAGTCCTGACGCCTTTTCCTTAGTCTTTGTGCTTTTAATGCACAAAGCATTCCTGGCTACTCAGCCCAACAGAGGGGAGTCTCTGCGCAAGGGAAACCTGAAGGGCCCCTGAGTAAAGTTCCTAAATGTCAGGAGTCCCCGGGGAGTCATCTTTGGGTCAAGAGGTTTCGGGGCTCTTCTCTTCCTGGAGATGGGACCCCTATCCCGGCCGCCGTGGGCGCTGGTCCTTCGGATGTGTTATCAGTCCCTCTGCCTCTCCCTGGAGGGGGACCCGGACGAAGACCTGGGCAAGGCGGCGCCTTTGGAGGGTGATGATCCTAAAGTGGTTCGCCTGTTTCACAGGGAGGAATTGGACCCGCTCATTCCGTGGGTCTTGGAAGAGCTCGGCGTGGAGCTTCCTCAAGAAGTCCTTCCCTAGGATTCAGTGGATCCGGTCCTGGCGAGGCCCATCCAAGACTTTTCCTTTTCATCCCATGCTTCAACAATTGATGACATGGAGTGGGATGTACCGGAGGCAGACCTCAGAGTGGGATGGGCGATGGACAAGCTTTATCCATTGCCTGAAGAGACCTTAGAGCTCCTGAGGTCTTCCCAAGGTGGACGCTTCCGTGTCGGCGGTCACGAAGCAGACCACGATCCCAGAGGCAGGAACGGTGGCCCTTAAGACCTCCAAGATAGGAAAGCTCTAAGTTCTTCTAAAAAGGATTTTTGAGGTTTCAACTCTCGGTATCCATGCAGCTGTTTGCAGTAGCTTTATGCTCTGGGTGAGCCTACGCTGAGTTCAGCAGTTAACTTCCAAGGTCCTCCCGCCTCAGGAGTCCACGCAAGCGGAGCGCTTGAAGGAGGCGGATGCCTTATATGACCACCTGCGTACTTCCTCCAGGACCATGGCGTCGGCAGTCTAAGCCAGGAGGCTCCTATGGCTATGCAACTAGTCGTCCGATGTCTCTTCCAAGGCCCAGTTTAGTGCTTTGCCCTTTAAGGGGACGTTTCTCTTTGGTGAAGACTTGGAGCAGTTGATCAAGTCGCTGGGGGGAGAACAAGGTTCACAGGCTTCTGGAAGAAAGCCTAAACCTTCGAGAGGCTTCTCGCCGGCCCGCTCTTGTTTTCAGGTATAGTGGAGGTTCCGGCAGAGCAGGGCGCCGGTTTTGGGTCAGAGGCAGTCCGTGGGCAGGTCGCAAGCCTGGTCTTATTCCTTTCAGGGCTGGAGACCCGCTCGTGACGGTACCAGTTCCGCACTGCTTGGAGCCAAGTCCACTCAATGAGATGTGGTAGGCCCATTCCTCGGTTCCCCGGGTGGGAAGGGACGGATGTCTGGTTCTACGAGGAATGGGTCAACATAACCTCTGACCAGTGTGTTGTAAATGTCATAAAACATGGCTATACGCGTTGGAATTTGCTCGGCCTCTCCAAGACCTCTTTCTAGTCTCCCCTTGCGGATCTCGCATGAAAAGAACATATCATACGACAGGACCCTCGACCGGCTGATTTGTCTGGGAGCTATAGTCCCCGTTCCCTGGGCAGAGTGGTCGATGGGACGCCAACGCCATCTATTTCATCATCCCAAAAAAGGATGGTCCTTCCGGCCGATCCTAGACCTGAAGAAGGTGAAACAGAGCCCTCAAGGTTCCATGTTTCCGGATGGAGACCCCGCATTCAGTCAGTGGCGGTCCGAGGCAGCGAGTTCTTGGCTTCCCTGGACTTGACGGAAGCATATTTACACATAGCCATTCACAGGGATCACCAGAAGTTCCTTCTGTTCATGATACTCAGCAGGCGTTTCCAATTTTGTGCCCTGCCGTTCGGTCTGGCGATGGCGCCTCGCACGTTCACCAAGGGTAATGGTGGTCATGGCAGCAGCTCTTCGGAGGGAGGGTGTACTGGTTCACCCGTATCTGGATGACGGGCTAATCCCAGCGAAGTCAAAAGTCCTTTGCGAGGCAGCGGTCACCGGGGTCATAAGTCTCCTGAATCCCTAGAATGGGTCGTCAATCAGACCAAGAGCAACCTTCTCTCATATCAGGTGCTGAGTGTCTTGGGAGCCAGGTTTGACACACATGTGGGGAAAGTGTTCCTCCAGGCAGACCGGATCTCCAAATTGATGCAGCAGGTCCAGCGTCTTTTGTCACTTCCTCTCCCCAAGGTCTGGGACTATTTGCAGGTCCTCTGTTCCATGGTGTCCACCCTGGAGTTAGTCCCACGGGCATTTGCTCATGAGACCATTACAGAGAGTTACTTTCCCGTTGGGATCCGAAGTTTGAGAAGATTCAGGTCCCATTACCATTCAGAGTCCGCCAGATCCAGTCTTGCTGGTGGCTGATTCCGGAGCACTTGGGTCGTGGAGTGGACCTCGAGGTCCCTCAATGGGTGGTAGTAACCACGGATGCCAGTCCTCCTCCGGTTGGGGAGCGGTCTGCCAGTCGCAGGCAGTCCAAGGACAATGGGTCGTCGTCTGAGGCGATCTGGTCTACTAATCACCTGGAAACAAGAGCAGATCGTTTAGCACTACAGCTCTTTGTACCGATGGTGTGCAACCGGGCTGTCCGAGTCTTGTCCGACAAACGATGAAGGTGGCCTACATCAACTGTCAGGGCAGCACCAAGAGTCAGCCAGTTGCTGCCAAAGCGAAACAACTCATGGACTGGGCGGAGAGGCATCTCTGCCTTCTGGCAGCATCACACATTGTGGGAACAAACAACATACAAATGGATTACCTGAGTCTGCAGAGGATCAATCCCGGAGAGTGGGAACTCTCCGAGGCGATGGACCTCATCGCTCGCAGATGGGGTCTCCCCCATCTGGATTTGATGGCAACTCAAAGGAATGCCAAGACTTCTCGTTTCTTCAGTCGCAGAAGGGAACATGGAGCGGAAGAGGTTGATGCATTGGTGCTTCCGTGGCTGACCATGGTACTCCTCTATGCCTTCCCTCCATGGCCTCTGGTCGGCAAGATTCTTTGCCTGATAGAGGTCCATTCACGGAAAGTAATCCTGGTGGCTCTGGAGTGGCCTCTGTGCCCGTGGTTCTCGGACCTAGTCAATCTGGCAGTGGACGGTCCCCTGAGGTTAGGTCATCTTCTGAATTTACTGCTTCAAGGCCCTATATTTTTCAATCAGGCGGATCGCTTTTGTCTAGCTGCCTGGCTTTTGAAAGGAGGCAATTGAGAAAGAGAAGTTATCAGGAGGACGTGATTACTTCTGCAAGCTCGAAAGCCCTCTACCTCGTTGACTTATGTTAGGGTATGGAAGGTATTCGAGTTATGGTGCAGGGAGCAGGGCATTCTTCCCCGTCTGTCCTCGGTGGCACAGATTCTGGTGTTCTTACAGAAAGGGTTGTCCTTCAATTCCCTTAGGGTCCAAGTTGCAGCCTTGGGGTGTCTCCTAGGCAAGGTTCACGGTAGGACTCTGGCGTCGCATCCGGATGTCATGCACTTTCTTTGGGGGGGGGGCGAAGCATTTGAATCCTCTGGTCCGTCCTGTTTGTCCATCCTGGAGCCTTAATTTGGTGCTTAGGGTCTTGTGTGAAGCTCCTTTTGAACTCCTTAAGCGGGCTACTTTAAGGACCTCACTTTGAAGACTGTGTTTCTGGTGGCTAATTGCTCAGCTCGCAGGGTGGCCGAGCTTCAAGCCCTTTCTTGCAGGGAGCCTTTTTTGCACATTTCCTGATTCTGGGGTCTCTTAGGACGGTTCCATGCTTTTATCAAAGATGGTCTCGTCCTATTTGAAACAGTCAGTGGAGCTTCCGGCCTTTTCTCATATCTATTCAGAGGCGCCGCATGCTAGGGAGTTTAAGCGTTGGATGTTAGAAGGGTTCTGTTGCACTATCTGGAGGTCACCAATTCTTTCCGGGTTTCGGAACATCTGTTCGTCTTGTGAAATGGCGCTAAAAAAGGGGCACCAAGTGTCCAAGGTGACTATTGCCAGATGGTTGCAAGAGGCTATTTCTTCTGCTTACATTTGTCGTAGCCGGCCTAACCCTGAGATGTTGAAGGCACACTCGTTGCGCTCAGGCCGCTTCATGGGCTGAGTGTTAGTTTCGCCGCAAGAAATCTGCAGGGTGTCAGCTTGGAAGACGTTACACGCTTTTGCTCATCACTACCGTTTGGATGTCCAAACTCCGGACGTCAACAGCTTTGGCAGCGGTGGTGTTCGAGTTGGACTCTGAAAGTCCCACCCTGCGTAGGGAAGCTTGGGTACATCCCAGCAGTCTGGACTAATCCAGGTACGTACAGGGAAAGGAAAATTGGTTCTTACCTGCTAATTTTCGTTCCTGTAGTACCACTGATCCTCCCTTTAAGAAGGTTTATCACTTAGTTTCTTCTTGAGAGTCTGGTCTGATGATTGTTTTTTGCTGAAGAAAACAGAAGAAGGCTACATGTTTATTTCTTCTTCCGCTTTTTTTAACTTTTTCGTTAGCCAGTTCAACAGTTCCCTGTTTTGTCTCTTGCTTGATCTGCAATTTTTTTTGTCGTTTTCTGCTTTGATACTGTTTATACCAAGGAGATGCAGGTGGCACCAGGCTAAGAGGGGGTGTTCTACACGTTTTTCTCTCTCCATCTGCTGGAAAGGGGGCAAAACCCAGCAATCTGGGACTGATACGTGGTAGTACAGGAATGAAAATTAGCAAGTAACTATTCTGCTTTTTCTGTTTTTTTAAGGTGCATGAACTACAGCCCTTTTGTCCCTCCCAACGCAGCCTTTGGGGCAAAACACTGTGTCCGTGTTGGGACTTTTTTTTTTTAAACTATATTATATGATTGATTTCAAGATTTAGGAGTTTTCCTTGAATAAATGTCAAACGCTGTGAACTTGTAAGGATGATCATCCTTTCTATACTCTTTCACTTGTGTTAAATGAAACCCCCATGAATATGGTTTGATCCTCCTATAGAAAGTCTTTTGCTGCCTTTTTGAGTGCAGAGGTTAAAGAAATTAAATAATTGCATCAGAATGGTTTGTTCCCAGTGGACCAGCCAGGCAGAGGGCAAGTTTTCTCAGTGGCTCAGTGCTCCTAATGTGAATTTCGGCATTGCCAGGATTAAATGAGCCCCCATCCCTATGGAAGTTGTGGCGTCCTTGGAAGGTATAAGAGAGGGGATGGAGTTGGCTGTGCAGAGTTTAAATGACTATCTTATGTTTCGTTCTGCCTCCCGTGAAGGGTCCTTACCACCTCGAAACATACAAACAAAGCCTTCAGCAATACCTTGAGGAACCAGAATTGTGCTCTCACCTCCCCTGTTTTGTCTGTGGTCTTGTCAGCTGATTTCCTAATGAATGTGGCCTGTGCCTTTCTCTCGTCTTTAAATTGTAGCTCATTGAGTGCTGGCCAACAGAGCTTTGTGGTTGAAAGTGTGGTCTGTGGCATACTTCATCCAAAAATCAACCAGTTTATATCCCATTAGAAAGTTAACCATGTATAATCCCATAAAGCCTACCCTCTTTATCCCAATTCTATCCCAATTTAGCCTACCCTCTTTTTTAGCTATTCCCTACATTTATTCACGTTATTTTGACGAGTTATTGTTGTCTATTTAATATTTATGTTCTTATGTTCAGAAACTCTGTTTAATGTAACGCCTTAACCGCGACAGTTTTGTTCTATGGAAACCAACCAGAGGCACAGGAATGACTTGCTGACGTGCTGTGTACGGGAGAGAATCTTCAGAGATAGGGTGAGAGATATTGTGGCCCAACTCAGGGACCATCAAGAAACCCTCCAGCAACTCTCCACCAGTACTCTGAACCCATCCTCTTCCTCCAGGAAGTCGTTGAGGCTGGGGCCAAAGAAGTCTTTCTTTTGCCAAAGGAAGGAAACACCATCAGAGCTCCCACGGCCATCCAGGCAACAGAGAGCTCCCAAGCCCCAGCCTGCTCCTCACTCAAACCCGGGGGCAGCGTTTTGGACTGGGTCACAAGGTGTGTAAGCCAGTCGCTCATACCTGAGGTGATGGACCCTCTGGTCAAGGGTAGGCTGCAGTTCTTTGCAAACCAGTGACCTGGTGTAACCGCGGACCAGTAGGTTCTGTCAATCATCCACCAGGATTACCAATTAAATCTGTTGGGTGTCCTGCCAAATTGCCCTCCATGCCCATATTGAGGGCCGGTAGCAATATCAGGAGGTACTTTCAGTGGAGTTCTCCTCCCTCTTAACAGCCGGCGTGGTTGAGCCCATATTACCAGGGCAATGAGGGCAGGGATTCTACTCCAGGTATTTCTGAATTCCAAAGCAAATCGGAGGACTCCGTCCCATCCTAGACCTAAAGGCCTTTAACAAGTTTCTGAAAAAAGAAAAGTTCAAGGTGGTTTCGCTGGGCACCTTGATCCCCCTTTTGCAAAAAGGGGACTGGCTATGCTCCTTCAACCTAAAGGACACGTACACCCATATTGAGATCTTCCCCGGTTACAGGAAGTATCTCTGATTCATGGTGGGAAAACAGAACTTGCAGTACCAGGGGTTGCCATTCAAGCTTGTTTCCGCCCCATGTGTCGTCACAAAATGTTTGGCTGTGGTGGTGGCGCATCTCCGCAGACTGGGAGTGCATGTCTTCCTATATCTGGATGATTGGCTGGTCAAGAACACATTGGGTCCATGTGCTTAATCTTTTGGGTGTTGGAGTCACTAGGGTTTGTTCCCAACTATCCAAATTTCCATCTCGGTCCATCACCTCAATTGGACTTCATCGGAGCCCTGCTAGACACTGCTCAGGCCAAGGCTTTTCTGCTGAAACAGGGGGCTGTTGCTTTGGCGACCATTGCGGCAGAAGTTCAACAGAGCCAGCAGGCATCAGCCTGGCACATGTTGAGGTTGTTGGGCCACATGGCTGCAACCGTCCATGTCACTCCCTTAGCATGCTTACACATAAACAGAGCCCAGTGGATTCTGAGGTCACAGTGGTGCCAAGCCACTCAAAGCCTCTAGGATTGTATCAGAGTCACCTTGCCTCTCAGGGACTTATTGTCCTGGTGGTGGGTACTTTCCAATCTGTAATATGGGATCTCCTTTTGGAGTCTCCCTACTCAAATTGTGCTAAACACAGATGCATCTACCCTGGGGTGGGGAGCTCATGTGGATGGGCTCAGCCCCCAGGGTCTGTGGTCCTCTCAGGAACGTTCCTGTCATATCAACTTCCTGGAGCTCAGGGCAATCAGGTACGCGCTATGGGATTTCAGACTGACAACCAAGTAGCCATGTGGTATGTCAAAAAGCAGAGGCGCACAGGATCATACTTCCTGTGTCAGGAAGCAGTCCCGATCTGGTCATGGTCCCTGATCCATGGGATGATGCTTAGGGGTCACGTACCTGGCCAGGGCTGAGAATGTAGTAGCAGACAAGCTGAGTCGAGCCATCAGACCCTAGGAGTGGTCCCTAGACCAGGGGGTAGCAAATCAGATATTCCACCTCTGGGGGAGCCTGGTTGTAGATCTGTTCATATCCCCCTGCAACAGGAAGGTACCTCATTTCTGCTCCCTGTACCAGTCAGACAGCATACCAGTTTCAGATGCCCTTGCCTATTATTAGGGCAAGAGTCTTCTGTATGCATATCCTTGAGGTTAAATCCATAAACTGCTATTGTGGTAATTAATAAGCAATAGTAGCTTGTGATCTAAGGTTTGGGTACTTGCCAGGTACTTGTGACTTGGATTGGCCACTGTTGGAAACGGGATACTGGGCTTGATGGACCCTTGGTGTGACCCGGTATGGCATTTCTTATGTTATTATGATTCCCTTAGTGGCAAAGACCCTCTTTAAGCTTCACGAGGACAGGGGAACTATGATCCTCATAGCCCCTCATTGGCCAAGATGGGTGTGGTTTCCACTCCTGCAGGAGTTCATCTGGAAACCGATCAGGCTGGGGACTTCCCAAGATTTCATCAGGCAAGATCAAGGTAGGCTGTGGCATAACAAGCTCCAGGCCCTGTCGCTCACAGCCTGCATGTTGAGAGGTTAATCCTGCAGCCGCTTGATCTTTCAGAGGATGTGTCTTGGGGCCTAGTGGCCTCTAGAAAGCCTTCTGCTAGAAAGTCCTATGGTCTGAAGTGGAGGAGGATTTCCCTGTGGTGTGAGCAGAAGGCTCTAGATCAGTTCTCCTGCCCTTCACAAAAACTGCTTGATTACCTTCTACACCTATCAGAGGCTGGCTTAAAAACCAACTCCGTTAGAGTTCATCTTAGTGCAATTGGCGCATCCACCACCATGTAAATGGTACACCCATCTCTGTACTGCCTATAGTTGTATGTTTTATGTGGGGCCTGCTTTAATTGAAGCCTCCCCTAAGGTCTCCCACTGTGTCTTGGGACCTCAGTGTGATGTTACCTCAGCTGATGAAAGCTCCCTTTGAGCCGCTGCTTCACCTGTGACTTGAAGTACCTGATCTGGAAGGTACGCAGGGTCAGCGAGTGCCAGGCCTTAGTGACTTATCCACCTTATACTAAGTTTTATCATGGCAGGGGGCAAAGGGGCATCTTCGATCCCGGACGAAGCACGGGGGCGAGCGCCGTTCGGAGTAGCAGGGCCGGGGAGCAAGCCCGGGTCCGGGTCAGGTCCGTTCCCGCGGAGCGCGGGAACGGGCGCCATTTTGAGCTCGCTGTCGGCGGGGACGTCCGCCATTTTGTTACCTCCGGATGCAGGGAGGTCCGCATCTCCGTCAGATCAGGGAGAGCAGGATTTGCCGCTGCGTTGATCACCATAGCGCAGGGTCCCTGAGGGGGACAAACCTGCGCGGCCACACTGTTCTAAGGCGGATGAAATCCCTGAGGGGGACCCCGCAGTTTGCTCACCCGATTTTGTTGTTTTCCTCAGAGTTTGGGCTAGTAATGCACAAAGTTTTCAAAGCTCATCCATTGGCCAGGGAAAGGCATCGGATCCCGCTGGGGGGGGGGGGGCCCCGGCCCCGGCCCTCCAGGCTACGGGGCTCGCAGGGGGATCATGATACTTCTACGGAATGACCCTTAGGAGGCACAGGGGGACCAGGACCTGCCGTCCCAACCCTCGAGGGGGGTTGAGGGGGACAGTGAGCGGTCAACAGGTGGCCTGAGTGGTAACCATGGGATGGATGGGGTTGACCCCAAGGTCGTTCGTCTTGTTCGGCAGAATGAGCTGGCGCCCCTCATCCCGGTGATTCTGGAGGAATTAGGCATCCAGTTACCACAGGTAGAGTCCAGTCTGGGGGCGACAGACCCGTGGTATTGGGCCTGAGAGGTCCGCCATCCGCATTTCCATTGCGTTTTTCGGCGTCTGATTTGCTTTTCACGGAATGGGACACCCCAGATTTGGGACTTAAAGTGGCTAAAGCCATGGATAAGCTCTATCCTCTACCTGAGTCTGCGTTGGAGCTGTTGAAGGTCCCGAGGATAGATTCGGCAGTGGCGGCGGTCACTATGAAGACCCCTATGCAGGTAACCGGGGGAACAGCTCTCAAGGATTTACAAGATTGAAAGCTGGAGATACAGCTTAAGAAGATATTCGAAGTCTCGGCACTGGGGATCCGTGCAGCTATTTGTAGTAATTTCTCCTTGCGAGCAGGCCTTCGGTGGGTTCAGCTATTGCTAGCCAATGCATCTCTTTCCTGAGAAGAAGCGCTTCAGGCGGGGCGTTTAGAAGCCATAATTGCCTATAGGGCGGATGTCTCCTATGACTTACTACGTACCTCTGCTAGAACCATGGTCTCGGCGGTGTCTGCGCAACGCTTGCTATGGCTTCGCCATTGGGCAGCGGATTTGTCCTCTAGAGCTCGGTTGGGTTTGTTGCCCTTTAAGGGCAAGTTATTGTTTGGAAAGGAACTGGAGAACCTGATTGAGACTCTTGGCGAGAACAAGATTCATCGACTTCCGGAGGACAGGCCTAGATCTAGAGGGAATTCTTCCTCCTCGGCCCGTTTTCAGGGAGGGCGCAGACCTCGGACTTCGCGAGGGTCGGCTTCCTCCTTTCGTCATAATGCCAACCTTCAGTAGACGTACTCGCAGTCCTTTCGCGGGCGCCACTTTGGCCGACCAGAGTTCGGTCAGAATGCAGAGAGTGGTAAACCTTCACAATGATGTGAAGCCGGTCCACTCCTCGGTACCAGTGGTCGGAGGCAGATTGTCTCAATTTTACGAGGAGTGGACTAAGATAACCTCGGATCAGTGGGTCCTAGAGGTGATAAGTCGAGGTTACGTGTTAGATTTTTTGCGACAGCCCCGCCAGTGTTTTTTCTGGTATCGCCTTGCAGTTTTCGGAAAAGCGATGAGCGGTACGGGACACACTGCATCGCCTTCGCGACCTCGGCGCGATTGTTCCGGTTCCATCACACGGGCTTCGCAGAGGCCGGTTTTCCATTTTTTTCGTGGTACCAAAGAAGGAAGGAACTTTGCGTCCGATTCTAGACCTGAAAAGCGTCAACCAGTGTCTGCGAGTACCTCGTTTCCGTATGGAGACCTTAAGGTCCGTGATCGCGTCGGTGCGACAGGGAGAGTTTCTAGCTTCTCTGGATCTCACAGAAACGTACCTTCATATCTGGATCCGGGCGGAGCACCAACGATTCCTAAGGTTTGCCGTGATAGTCAACATTACCAGTTTCAGGCTTTGCCGTGCAGTCTTGCCACCGCACCTCGCACGTTCTCCAAGGTTATGGTAGTGGTAGCAGCGCATCTTCACAAGGAATTTTTTCTGGTACTCTCGTATCTGGACGACTGGCTGATTCGGGCAAAGTTGGAGCGGCTCTGTCAGGAAGCGGTTCAATGGGTGATTCACTTGTTGAAAAAGCTCGGCTGGGTAAGCAATACGGCCAAAAGTCACCTGGTTCCTTCCCAATCTCTGGCGTTTTTGGGAGCATTGTTCGATGCTCATCAGGGAATGGTAGCTCTTACACGAGCAAGTTACAGAGTCAAGCCAGGCGCTTATTAGCCACACCCATGCCAATCGTCTGGGATTACCTTCAGATGGTAGGGTCCATGACTTCGACGTTGGACTTGGTTCCCTGGGCTTTCGCTCATATGCGTTCCTTACAGTCCGCGTTGCTTTCGCGGTGGAATCCGGTGTCGGAACAATTTCAGCTGCCTTTACCGTTAACGCAGTCTGCTCGGACCAGCATGGTTTGGTGGCTATGTCCAGGCAACTTGAGTCGGGGAGTGCCACTGGAGGTTCCCTTGTGGACAGTGATCACCACGGATGCCAGCTTGTACGGTTGGGGAGCGGTCTGCCTCCGAAAATCGGTACAGGGGACATGGTCCCCACAAGAAGCGGCTTGGTCCATCAATCGCTTAGAGCCCAGGGTGGTTCGTCTAGCACTCCAGATTTTTCTCCCCTTGGTTCGTGTCAAGGTGTTCAGAGTCCTGTCAGACAGTACAGCCACGGTGGCCTATATCAACGGTCAGGGGGGCACCAAGAGCCAACCAGTGGCATTCGAAGCCCGGCAATTGCTGGCGTGGACAGAACGACATCTCAGCTGCATTGTGGCCTCGCATATTGCCGGGGTGGAAAGTGTTCAGGCGAACTTCCTCAGTCGCAATCTACTAGATCCCGGAGAGTGGGAACTCGCGGACGCAGCATTTCGACTTATCTGCACACGCTGGGGGACACCCGCTCTGGACCTAGTGGCAACATTCAGAAATACCAAAGCTCCACGCTTCTTTGCTCGTCGCAGGGCAGCTGGAGCGGAGGGCGTGGATGCTCTGGTGTTACCATGGCCGACGGATGTCTTACTTGATGTCTTTCCCCCTGGCCTCTCATCGGCTGGACGCTGCGGCGCATAGAGGTGCACCTGACGGCGGTGGTGCTAGTAGCTCCCGAGTGGCCTCGGTGCCCTTGGTTTGCGGATCTCCGAAACCTGGCCTTGGAGGAGCCCATTTGTTTTCTGTATGTTTTGGATTTTCTACATCGGGGTTCCGTGTGTTTCGACCAGGCCGAGCGCTTTTGTCTAGCGGCATGGCTTTTGAGAGGCGTTGGTTGAAGTCAAGGGGTAGACGGATGCGGTAGTGACAACTCTTCTAGAGTACCGCAAGGTGTCTACATCGTTGTCTTCCGTGCGGGTTTGGAAGGTTTTTGAGACGTGTATCGCTCACGACGTGGTGGCTGCGCGTGCATCCGTGCCTGAGATCTTACTTTTTCTTCAAGATGGTTTGTCGACGGGGCTGTCCTGTAGTTTCTTGCGTGTTCAGGTAGCGGCCCTGACGTCGTTACGTGGTCAGTTTCACGGTGTGTCTGTAGCGTCTTACCCAGATGTGGTTAGTTTCCTTAAGGGTGCTAAGCATTTACGTCCACCGTTCCTTGGGCTTTGCCCTTCCTGGAACCTGAACGTGGTATTAAAGGCCTTATGCAGCGCTCCCTCTGAACTTATTCGTAAGGCCACATTAAAGGACTTGATGCTGAAGGTAGTGTTCTTGGTGATTATTTCGGCACGACGGGGTTCTGGGATCCAGGCTCTGTCTTGTCGGGAGCCCATTTTACGAATATCGGAGACGAGGGTGTCGCTTCGTACGGTGCCTTCCTTCTACTTAAGGTGGTTTCTACCTCCCATTTAAATCAGACGGTAGAACTTCCTTCATTTTCGGAGTTGGGCGATACGAATCCCTTGGTCAAGGTCTTGCGTCGGTTGGATGTCCGCCGGGTGTTACTACATTACCTTGAGGTTACCAATGCCTTTCGGGTGTCCGTCCATCTATTTGTGCTTGGAGTGGACATTGTAGTGGTAATACTGCTTCCAAGACCACCATTGCTCCCTGGTTGAAGGAGGCGGATCAGTTCAGCCTATCTGTTACGGGGTAGGTCTCTGCCAGAGGGGCTATGTGCCCATTCTACACGCTCCCAGGCCGCATCCTGGGCAGACTGCCACCATGTATCACCAGAGGAGATTGGTAGAACAGCGATTTGGAAATCCTTACATACATTCGCCCGTCATTATCGGCTGAATGTTAAGGTGCCAGACAGGGGGGATTTTGGAGCCGGGGTGCTCTGAGTGGGACTCTCCGGTTCCCCTCCCAGTTGAGGACAGCTCTGGTACATCCCAGCAGTCTGGACTGATCCGGGTATGTACAGGGAAAAGAAAATTAGGTCTTACCTCTGATAATTTTCGTTCCTGTAGTACCACGGATCAGGCCAGAGTCCCGCCCATTTTGTTCTGCAAGGAGAGTCCACATTGATTGTCTTTTTCTCTTATTCTAAACTCAGTATCTGTATGTGCTGCCATCGGTGGCTCGAGTCCTGTTTCCAGTTGGGAGTTAGTGATCCGGTTGCTGTTGTTCAGTTACTGTACATAGTTAATTTGGTGTCTTATTTGGGATCCATTCTGCTTTGATATTGACTAATACTGCCAGACTGTAGGTGGCACCAGCCTAGATAAGGCGGAGTTTTGTTTGTAAACTTCTGTCTCCATCTGCTGGGGGGGGGGGGGGGGGGGCAAAACCCAGGAGTGTGGACTGATCCGTGGTACTACAGGAACGAAAATTATCAGAGGTAAGAACCTAATTTTCTTTTTCTACTCTGGCAGTTGAATTTCGGTGTGTGGCAAAGTCTATTTTAGTTGAGGAAGGCCTAGAAAGGAGGATCATGCATTAGTGCTACTGGTCTGTTGCATTCCCCAAATGCTAGTCCTTATCAGTACCGACCGTTTCAGACGATAATATACAATTTGTGTTCTCTGTGACTGTTTCTCCCTGATCTTTTAAGTATGAAATGTTCGAGTCTCCTTTCCCGTCCCTCTTGGTTTTGCTTTGTTTGACCGAGGCTCTGGATAATCTTCTGTTTCCCTCCCTTGTCCTTAGGTTCGGTGGACAGTAACTGGGTGGTAGGAGCAACGCTAGAGAAGAAGCTGCCACCACTGCCGTTGATGCTAAGCATGGGGGCTTTTCTCAACCATAAGAAGAACAAGTTCCAGTGTGGCTTTGGCCTCACCATTGGCTAATCCTCTGCTGCCCATCTTCTCCTCTTTTTCCTCCTCTCTTGTATCTGCTCCATTTTTAATCTTTATTTTTTATGATCTTTATTTTTTATGAGGGCATAGGTGGTTGAGGTGTGTGCAGTACCAGAACTCAGCCCATTTGGCAGCCAGCTGTGGTGTGCTCTGTTTTTTCTGTACTTTTAGTGTTAGCACTGGAGACGAAGGCCCAGGTCCCATTACCATGTGTCTTCCTGACACGTGAGAACACTTTCTGCCTTTTCCAACTGCGCCACTTTGTGTCATTGCTCTGCTGCTGTAGGCAGTCTAAGTCACTGTGGCTGATTTGCTACTCTGCCACTCTTCAAGGAGTTAAAAGCTGATAGATGTGATGGCTGCCTGTCTCGCCAGGACTCTCACTTCCACCAGACACAGACTAGTTGTGGATGCATACCTAACCATTCTGCTTTTCAGGCAAGATCTAATGGCATAGACTGAGCCTCCAGTCTCTGAATCCTATTTGCATTAGAGAGCCTGGAGCCGGGATTGGCTAGGTATGGCTCTAGTACTACTCTTATCCCTTCTCCTGGCTGCTGCCGCTGCCCCCACACCTCCTACACCCTCCTGCAGTTACTGCTATTGTTATGCATTTACCCTGGCAGCAGGGGCAGCCCTCCATCCAGAATCCTCTCTGCTCATTTATTCACTTTCCAAACCTGAAGCTCTTACTATGACTGACCTACCACTCACATTCCAGTTCCCAGACATAAGTCCGGCTTCTTGGCCCTCGCCTCTTAAGATGATTGTCTTAGTGCACACCCCAAGCCTACAGCCCAGTGTTTGCTTCCTGTGCTGGTGGAGAAGGCTGGAAATCTGACAGGCAGGAGAGGGTGAGATCCTTGTCATGCAAGAGAGAGAAGAGGTCTGCCTGATGATAATGGCAGGGAGCGTCCCTGTAGTAAAGTAGACTGGGGCTGCCAGTAAGTCTGTCTTTCACAGGGGAGGTGAAACCTTCCTTTGTGTGATGGTGCTTCATGGCACTGCTGGCGCTACCCTAGATGTGAGCCATAGAGCTGTGCATCTCCATGTGCTGGCGGAGTGAGGAGGATAGATGTTCCCTGATTTCTGAGTGGTGGGGATTAGGCCTTGGTACGATGGCAATAAATACATAAATATCCACTGTGCACTCTTTGCAGGCTGATATGAGACCTACACTGGGAGGTTGGAGTCTCAATCTGATAGCAGATTTTTTTTGGCTGCTCTCTGACCCTGCTTTTCTTCTCATCCTGTGGGGCTATGTGAAGGTTTTGGGACTTCTTGGGGCTGGAGCAATGCCGAGAAGCACATCCGTGCTGCTGCTCCTCCTCTTATGCCCGGATGGACTGGACACTTGCACATCCCTACCTGCCCCGTCACTTCCTGCCCTCACCAGTCTGATCCCACCCTGCCTGTGGGCCAGCGATGGAAGAAGAGCATTTTTGGATGGGAAATGCAGCTGGCACCAGTCCTTTTGCATGAGACTGTATATTTAAATCATGTGTATAAGTTATGGAAACAGAACTCTTACAGACAAAAACAAAAGTGTTGGAAGTCATTGGGGCTGCATTAAATGTGGATATGTACAGATTTGTTTGTTTAGGAACCATTTTCTTCAGCTGCTGCATCTGATGCTAAATATGGACCATGGATCATACAACGGTTTTTATTATTAAGCTGATGTTAGCAGACAGGAAATGTACGGAGTGTGATCTTTGTGATAGAAGAAACCTTTTTTCTGTAGTGGATAGCGTTGGCATTTAACAGTTGGGCTGGGAACGTAGGTGTGAGCACAATCTTGTATATAAATTGTTATGCTGTGTGGAGGAGAGTCATAACCAGATTAAGTCAGTAGTCACCTCTGAATGTTTTCCCCACAAACCTCTGCTTAGTCCAAGCGCAGTGGGCGAGCAGTGCTGGAGAGGCTTATTTCTCACGTCAGCTCGCTCTCTCTGGTTTCTGGGCAGGGAAAGTGAAGAGTCAGATGTCACAGGTTACTGATGGGGGGAAAAGAGTTAGCATTGCATTGTACTGGTGTTGGGGCTGCAGAGGATCACGAGATGGCAGTAGACGGCCCACGGGGTCCCTGGGCTGTCCGTCCTCCATTTTCCCCTTCCAGCAGTCCTGCAGCAGCACCGGGAATCCCCCTGTGCCTACACTGCAGTCGCTCCTTCACGGGCAGGGTCTTTCTCTACATCTGCAGCAAGATTGCCGCACTGGCGAGATGGGACACGTCTGGGGCAGGAGGTGAGAGGGAACTGGGGCAGGGGGAGGAAGTGAAGAGATGGATACGAGTAGAGAGGGGGAAGTGAAGGAGAAAGCAGGAGCAAAGACACAAACTTAAGAGAAACCGGGCAATGAGCCTGGCACATAGGCCATCGCCTTACAACAGAGTTTGCAAATGAAGGGTCTGATTTGTAAAGGATTTTGTCCTTTCTGTTCCTGTAGGAGAAAAGCTTAGTGAATCAGTTCCTGATTAAAATGTTAGTTTTATATATTCTATGTACAGTTCATCTTTCTTTGGTTAACCAATGTGAAATAATTAGCTGTGGCTCTTCTAGTAGCTCTGTATTGTTTTGCTTGGCTGTAAATATTTTCAGATAAATGCACAAAACTTCCTTGTCCTAATTTCAGAAAGGGGAACTTTTGTGTGCTGCCTCTCCCTCCTTGTCTCTGAAGTCAGCGATTCAAAAGCTGGGCCAGGAGACGGGATTGCACAGTCTGTTTCCTTGTTTCTGTCCTGTTTGGATCTTTACTCAGCAGTTTCCGTAGCTGATGATTTCACATCTCTCTCGTAGCAAAGGTTGCCTTTATCCAGCTGCCTGTTTTGATGTCTCTGCACACTGCCCTTTGACCTGAATGTGTTTTACTTGTGTACGTAGGGTGAAAAGCCAGAAACCTCGGCATGGACTTCAACAAGCACTAACTTACGCCCGCTAGCAGCTTCACTTCTCCCCCTTCCTCTTCCACAGGCTTTCTTGTCCTGCCTCCCTCCCTTTCCACCCTGTCCACCTATGCTCTCTTGCTTGCCAGAGTGAGAGGTGGCTTGGCAGAAGCTGCTGCCCATGGACTCTGTCCTGTTTACAGTCCCTTCAGCTCCACGTTGGCTGATGATGTGGCGAGGGGGGTGTTAGAAAAAGAAATGGTCTGTAATTCATTGGAGACAATCTCTGCAAAAGCTCAGGCACCAGCCTGCCACATTATCATTTAATGAAAACTTTTGTATTCGACACTTTCCAGGCTGTAGCAGAATTAGCAAATAGTAAATGATGGAAGAGAGAGACCAGCTGCCCAGTCCAATCTGCTCCCATTAAGATGCTCTGCCTTCCTGCTACTACAGGCGTTTGCACACAACTTCTCATTGCCTAAACCAGGGATGGCAAACTCCAGTCCTCGCAGGCAGGTTTTCAGGATATCCACACTGGAGGCAGTGCATGCAGGTCTTTCTCCTGCGTATTCATTGTGCTTATCCTGAAAACCTGGCCTCCAGGACTGGAGTTCGCCATCCCTGGCCTAAACCAGCCCCACCTTCCTGCCCCGTGTCCTTCATGTGATATCTCAAGCCTAGGCCCGTCACCACTCTACAACAATCCTAATCGCGCCTCATTCTCTGAACTAGCCACGATACAGGGGAGTGAAGTCATCGGATGGCACCGAAAGGAGCCTTCGTCCTACGCATGTCCACTGCCACCTTCTGAGCCCCCTTGGTCTGATTTTGCATGGATGTAAGACCCTCTCTGATTTGTACATTCGTGTTGTTTGCCTACCTCGTTCTGGTTCAACATGTTTCCATCCTTTCCACATGTTTAAACGCTACTAGAGGGGGAAGCTCCTGAGACTTCCTTAACCTGTCCGGTGGGCCCCACTGTCACTTCGGTTTTCATGAGATCCACGATGAATATGCGTGAGATACATTTACATACACTGAGTCTCCATGACAAGCAAATTGAGGAGGTGCTGAAAGTCCGATTGGCTACGGGGGTCCCCAGAGCAGGTCTGGGAAGCCTTAGTCTAAAGTGAGGCCTAAAACGTTGAGTAGTGACTTTAGAGTTTGGCCATCGCAAGTTTGCTCTCAGTGCCTGGGCTCTGACCATGGGCCTGGAAGAGGTGGGAACTCTGGGGAGCACTTACAGCAAGAATCGGATCCTCGTTCTCAATGTGCCAAGCCTCTTACCACTGTGGCACCAGTTCCTGGATTCACCCGCAGGTCCAGCAGACGAGGTTGCATAAAGAAGGTGGCGTCAGGTTTTGGAATATCAGAAGGTGTCTTAAGCTGTAGCTCCAGCAGCTCATGCTCTCATGGTAAGAAGGAGGTCATGGAAGGAGGGGACCTTTGTCCTGATGTGTAAGAAGTTATACTCCTGTTTATTGCTTCTTGAGAAATCTTAGGCAGCTTTCATCTTTAGTTTTATAAACTAAATTCTTTTTATTGATTAGTTTTATGTCTCAATCATTTAGGAATTTGAAACATTTTGGCTTCGTATTATTAATTATGATAAGACAGACCATCAAAAACCTTTTTCAACCAGCGGGGAACTTTTCGGGGTGTTTTTCATGGGTATAATAGAGCTTTGCAGAAAGGGTCTCTGAATTGTACCTATGCACGGAGCTGGTGGGCGCAGATATTCGTGTGTATTCCAGTTTGTGCCAACGGATGTGAGCGCGCATGGTATAAAAGTGGCTGGATGTGTGTACGTGTGGGCACGCACATAGGTGCCAGTTTTAACAGTTCACCCAGGCAAAGGATAAGACTTCCCAGACCCCAGCCTAGATTTTATTTTACTAGGAACCCATCCCCAGCAGTAGTGAAATGTGAAGGGAGCCTGGCATGTGCTTGTGTGTGTAAATGCAGGCAGATTTCATGTTAGCTTCCAGAATGCCCATGTCCCGCCCCTCTTGATACTGCAAGATGCATGCGTGCGGCGGGCGCTGGCCGGACAGACTCGCCGATCTCCTGCCGTTGGTGCAAACCAGGCTTTTAAGATTCACCTGTACGTGGGTAAACCTGTTTAATGCACGCGCGTTTACCTGTATATTGTGGCGGGACTCCTGTAGGCAGGGTTAGGGCAGGGAGGCACCAACGTGAGTAGTTTTGGATTCTCACAACTACGTGCGTGGTTCTGCCTGGAAGAGGTACCCACAGGCACGAATCTCAGAGGTACCGTGTTTCTCCGATAATAAACCCTACCCTGAAAATAAGTCCTAGCTTTTAAGTGGACGCGCGGTTCCACCCCCCCCCCCCCCCCCCAAGACTTACGGAAAGTCCCGAGGGGGGGGTTGTCAAAGAAACAAAAACCCCAAACCCACCTCAACCCTTCAAATTTGCTTCATTGCTCCTACCATGGGACAGAGGCCATGGCCTGGAAAGGGCAAAGGGCCATCCGCCATTTTGATTAGTGGCAGCCGACGGCCTGCGCGTGGGAGATCGCTCCCGGGACCCCCGCTGGACCACCAGGGAATTTCGGCAAGTTTTTGGGGGGTTGCAATGAAGTACATTTGAAGGGTTGAGGTGGGTTTCGGGTGGGCAGCCAAAATAAAATCGGCCCGGTCGGCCATGTGGTGGTACCGTGTTTCCCGGAAAATAAGCCCTAACCATTTTTTGGAGCTAAAAAAGAATATAAGACCTGTCTTATTATCGGAGAAACACGGTAGTTTTTCCTAGGGACAATAATGAAAGGAAAAGTATCTGTAGCAATTGCACCAATGTAGTCCATGTAATTCTTGCCAGTTAAAAGCATAGAAAGCTGAGCTGCAGGTCTGTCAGAGCTCTTACAGAAGACCCTGCTCCATTTCACATGCAAGATCTGCTGAGAGCCTCAGCCACGCGTGGAGAGATCCTTGTAAAATGCAGAAGAAACCTGGTACCTATCTCAGTAATTGTATTCTCCTTCTGTCCTCTTAAACTTTGACCTTTGACAGGGCGCTCCTTCAGAACATAACAAAATGCCATGTGATAGGGGGAAATTCAGGTCACGCGTTTCAATGGATCCCAAAGAATAGATCATTCCTTGTTCTCACTGCCAGGGATAATTTCTGGCTTTCCCTCTAGAAACTTGTCCAAGCTTCTTTGCTATGCTGGCTGCGTTCACCACATCCTCCGAGAACACATTTCACAGTTTGATTGTGCCTTGAGTGAAACAATATGTTCTCCAATTTGTTTTAAATGTGCTGCCTGTTCCTTTCATTGCGTGTCTCCTAGTCTTAGGGTAAATAACCATTCTCCCTTTATCTCTGCCAGTCCACTCCTGAGTTCAGATACCTCTGTCCCATCCCCTCCTGGTCATCTCTGCGTCCAGCTGACCTTCACTGAATTCTGCCTGCTGGAAGACATTCAGGGGCAGGGAAGGGGTTATGGACTTTCTCTGAAAGGAGAAGTACTGCCTGTTCTGATTATGAAATAAACTTCGCCCTTCCAGGCTGCTGACAGCTGAGCTTCCCCAGAGTAACCAGAAGTAACCTCGCTTTATAGTTTAGGGCTGGGTGGTGTCGGAGGTATTTAAGAAGAGGAACTGCACACTTAAACAAGAAAAGGACTGAGAGAAGAGGTAAGAAGGGAGAGGGAGGGAGGGAAGGAGAGAGAAAGGAAAATAGGAAATAAAGTTGGACTGGGAGCAAAAGATTTAACTTCACTATAATTTTAAGGAAAAGCATAATATTATAATATTTCATACAAGCGTGTTACTCTGTAATACATAAACGTGCTGCTTCAGTGACCATAGGTTTGTTTATGTCAATGTGACAATTTTATGTAAGAAACGTTGGACATCGTGAGGGCATTGTGTGCAAGCTTTCCGATCAGAGATAAATGTCTGTCTGTCTGTCTGTTTCAGGGCTCGCAGAAAGCGGAACCATGAAGCCCCTTGCACTGCTCTTCGCTGCACTCCTGCTCACAGGTATAACGCCTTTTGTTTTAGGCTTATTGCTATCATTCTGTCCTTTCCTAAGGTTATCAATATTTATTTAACATTTTTCTATATTGCTTTCTCAACATGAAGTTTTGAAGTGATGTTTAGCAAAACCAACGTAAAAAAATACATAAGCAACGACTTAAAAGTACCCTCAAGCATAAAACAACCACACAGGTCCCCTACATTCATCATCAGACCATTAATTTTATAATTCATAGTACTTAGAGTTCAGCATTATTATTTATATCATTATGAGTGTGTTCACGTGCATTATTATATATGTATATATGTACTCCTTCCCATAATAGCTTTTCTTTTCATTGTATAGCTCTATAGCATTGTCTAAAAGTGCTGAGGAAGATTTGATTATGATTAACGTTTTTTGATAATGATCAGAACTCATCCTTGATCCCCTCTCATTCTCTCCCCCACTCACATCTTATAACCAGTAGTCTGCCCCCATCGTACCACCTTATACCCTCCTCTCCACCCGTACCTCGGTAGAGTTCAGATAAAATCCAGCTCAGGTCTTCGGGGGCACATTTTATTGTCATGGCAAAGTTTTCAGTGAAGACTGACGGTTAGGGGGCAGGCAGATGTGTTTCTGTTACTAAGTAAGCCAAGAGAATAAAGTTTGTGCTTGGAAGCAAAGAAGTCTATGTGGCGCACCTTCAGAACAGGCTCACAGTAATGTACGCTCCCTATACCTTTCCCTTCCAAGGATGTGCATTCTTTTTCTAACAACATGGAACAATTGCAAAGGAAAACCTTTATTTGCAGTAAAAAAAAAAAAAAAAACCCCATATAAAACTGACCTACAATTATGGGCATGGGAACAACGTTTTTATTTAACTGATAAAGAAGAAGAAAAGTGATGTTTGACATTTGCAACAAAAAAAACAAAATGATCTCTGATTATACCTATTGATGCACCAGTCAGCGTCCTTATGAAGGTCATTATATGATTCATTTTATTGTATCAACAAATTTTGGTGGAATTTCTTGTATTGTGTTCTGTTCTTGAGTTTATAGCATTTATACAAATAACAGGGCCATGACGTGTAAAAACGGATCCAACCCCCATGCACCCTCCACCCATCTGGATGCCTCTTCCCTCCATCCATGGGATCTCCAAAGTTGAAACAGGAAATGAACGATTCCCAGTCATTCCTGTCCCACTGAGTCGGCCCTGAGGCGATCCCCCTTGTAACTGGGGATCACTTCTACATCATTTTGACTTTGGAGACCCCATGGGAGGCATAAGAAGCATCTGGAGAGGGTGGGTGAGCAGGGGAAGACCCAGGGTGGCGAGGGGGGCAGGTTTTCAATTTTTAAACTTGGTTAGTGCCAGGGTTGTTTTGGCAGAGTGTTTTCTCATACTTTAGTATTTCGTTTTTAATAGTCAAAATGAACAAAAATGAAAAATAAACACAAATAAAAAAAACCACTTTTTTGCACACTGCCTTCTTTCCTGTTTCTTATCTCCATATATCCTGTGATCTGCACACTCTGCTTTCCCCCAGTAACAGAAGCTTTTAACCGTTTAATTCCTGGTTCCCCTCACCAGGGTGTCAGGCCAACTTCCTCTTCAGAGATGAGCCCAAGTCTAAGTGGGAGGAAACGATGAACAGCTTCTGGGAGCAGGTGTCCGTGGTGGGAAAGAAGGCCGATGACATGGCCGCGAAGATCTCAGACTCACAGATCAACAAGGAACTGGAGTAAGTAACCTCCACACACTGTTTCAGGCTTACATAGTTGACTAAATTGAAAGGAGACCAAAGATCCTTGGATTCCAACCTTCTGCTAAATTCTGTCCTTGAGGCCTATGCTTTAGTGTTAAAACTGCCAGATGTATCAGATGAGGTTCTCCTGCATTATTCAACCTAATGAGTAGTACAGGGAAAGCTCTCCTCGCCCCCACTCCAGGATATAATTGGGATCCACCATTATCCCTGGGAAGATGACGGGTTCATTGCATCTCTCTCCAAAGCTTCCTCAGAAAACCTACAGGTCTTCAGAAACTCTCAGATCCACAATAGATGATCAGGCATTTGTGGCTACCACCCACCAAGAAGATAAATGGGGTATGGCAGCCCTCTTGGAACCCCCGCTGCGAATGATATTCAGGCCTCTAAAAACCTAATGGCAGTCTCCCTCTCCAGAAGACAGTTCGGCCGTCTGGCTTTGCTGTTAAGATTAGAGCGACTGTGGCACCAGTTTGTATTTGGCGCCATGGCTGGAGGCTGAAAACCAGCCCCCTCCTCGTGAAGACCAGGAGGCCTTCTATGCAAGTGAGTAGTGATCTAGATGGGTGAAAGGGGGCACTTGAATTTGCAAGTGTATTCTGGGATGGGGATCAAAAAGCTCAAATCGTTTTCCAAGGGGGGGTGTTCTAGAGAGCTACAGAATGAGGATCACGGTTAGGGGGTGAGGGGCTCATTGAGTACCACAGTTTTTGAAGTGGGGTTGGTCATGGCTTGGAGGGCTGCTGGCATCACTGGCACAGAGACCTTATCACATTCCAGGGAGCGGATATAGGGGCAGAAATATTCCAGTGGCTCCATTGGTGCTCATGATTATGGTCCATGGCGCAGAGGTTAACTCTGCTTCCTGAGACATAGGAACAGCAATTTGCAAGCTCATTTACAGTGCTGAGAAAAGGTTTGCTAATCCCCCTAGGATGCTCTGTATTTTACCACAATGTAAACATTAGATCCTAATCTAAGACCCGACAAGAGAGAAAGATGTCCCCATTGAATGGATAAATAGGTAAAAAGGCTACATCTTATTTATTTCCTTTTTATATTCCATTTTCCCTAGGAAAGGCAGAAGGGGAGATGCCAGGTGGTGATGGTAAGAGGGCAAAAAACTAATAGCAAGATACAGCCAAGTTATCCAGCCAAATGGCGAGCTTTGAATACCCTTGGTACTTATTAGAGATGCGATTCGGCGGAACCTATTGGTTCGGCCTTTGTTGTCAGCCCGCCGTGGGAGGTTTCGTTTTCCCGCGGTTCGGGTCGATTTTTTTCAGCCGCCCCGAATTTTGGGGTTAGTGCACGCTAAATCCCCGGGAAAATCCGCTTCATTTTTCGGGGTGGTCGAACCAGGACAAATGAGGCAATTTCATTGAAATTGCCTCATTTGTTGTGGACGAATGCACATCCCTAGTACTTAACCAGCTGGATAAGTGATAATCCAGCAAGAAGTTAAGTTAGCTGCATAAGTAAGAGCTGTTTTGCAGGCATTCTGGGACGGGAACGAGCTAGCCGAATAACTTACTAATTCTGACATCTGGAATTAGCTGAATATCTCCAGATGTAGCTGAAAGGAGGTATAAAGTTACCTGGGAACGTGTCAGAAACATCTCACAGCTATGATGGTGGCCTACACGCCCAGCGTTGCTGAATGAGCAGCACTGGATCTGGAGGAACTGCAGTCTGAGGTTCGGAGGTCACCTTTCATTAGGGGCGGAAGGAATCATTCATTTTACATTGGGAGGTGGGGGGATGGGGCCCTTAGCTATATGTTTTTGAATGTAGAAGATTACAGTAAAAGTTATGCGTCCACATGTGGCTGGATAACTTTAGATCTGCTCTGAGGCAGTGGTAAAGTTATTCATGTACCTGAAGCAGCTGCCTCTGAACATTCAGTAACCTAACTTGTAACTTGACCCTGTCTTAAATGCCCCTGGGATGCCTTTTTTAAAAATCCAGCTAAAATGCCCCCAGCATTCGAATGTTTACATTTAGCCGTATATAATTTACAAGTTATTCAGCTAAATACTTTTGTACATTGACTTCCTTCTTAGCACTTTGTACATTGTCTCAAGAAACACAGAGAAGTTTAAATTAAACTTTTTATTGCATAAAAAGACTGGTTTCAATGGAATTAAGGTGAGAACTTGCAGTTTTCATGATTGTACTTGGGATTACAATTTTTTCTTAGCACTGGAAATGAGTAAATAGCAATTTACCTGCACAAACTACTTGTGGAAAACTGCCCTTCCTCAGTCCTGCTTCTGCCAGCAATGTCTGATTCATAAACTGCATCTGATTTACCTGATACTGTTATTTTGTCTGTAACAAGTAAGAACATAAGAACCTGCCATGCTGGGTCAGACCAAGGGTCCATCAAGCCCAGCATCCTGTTTCCAACAGTGGCCAATCCAGGCCATAAGAACCTGGCAAGTACCCAAACACTAAGAAGATCCCATGCTACTGATGCAATTAATAGCAGTGGCTATTCCCTAAGTATAATTGATTAATAGCAGGTAATGGACTTCTCCTCCAAGAACTTATCCAATCCTTTTTTAAACACAGCTATACTAACTGCACTAACCACATCCTCTGGCAACAAATTCCAGAGTTTAATTGTGCGCTGAGGGCCGGATTTTAAAAGCCCTCCACGCGTAAATCCGGCCAGATTAACGCGTGCAGGGCACTCGCGCACCGGCGGCCTATTTTGCATAGGCCGCCGGTGTGCGCAAGTTCCGGGGCTTCGTAAAAGCGGTGGGAGGGGGCATGTCAGGGGCGGGACCGGGGGCGTGGCGCTGGCCCGGGGGCGTGGTCGAGGCCTCCGGACCAGCCCCTGGATCGGGTGATGGCGCGCCAGCAGCCCGCTGGCGCGCACAGATTTACACATGCTTTCGGCACGCGTAAATCTGCCAACAAAGGTAGGGGGGGGGGTTTAGATAGGACCGGGGGGTGGGTTAGGGAGGGGAAGGTGAGGAGAGGCGGAAGGAAAGTTCCCTCCGAGGCTGCTCCAATTTTGGAGCTGCCTCGGAGGAAACAGGCAGCGTGCGCCGGGCTTGGCACACGCGGGTTGCACAAATGTGCACCCCCCCCTTGCGCGCGCCAACCCCGGATTTTATAAGATTCACGCGGCTACGCGTGTATCTTATAAAATCCAGCGTACTTTTGTTCGTGTGCGCGTAAATTTATAAAATCTACCCCTGAGTGAAAAAGAATTTTCTCAGATTAGTCTTAAATGTGCTACTTGCTAACTTCATGGAATGCCCCCTAATCCTTCTATTATCTGAGAGAGTAAATAGGCGATTTACATTGACTTGTTCAAGTCCTTTCATAATTTTATTTATTTATTTATTTATTTATTTAATGAGTCTTTTATACCGATATTCATAGAGACATCATATCGCTTTACATTGAAACTATAGAATGGAAATTACAAAAAACAGGTAGTGGGGAGGGGATACATTAAACCAAAGAAAAGTAAAAGAGAGAGGCAAAGTCACAACGGGCAAAGCCACATGCAAGTGCAGTGCTAGCCTTTCATCATATCCCCCTCAGCCGTCTCTTCTCCAAGCTGAACAGCCCTAACCTCTGTAGTCTTTCCTCATAGGGGAGCTGTTCCATCCCCTTTATCATTTTGGTAGCCCTTCTCTGTACCTTCTCCATTGCAACTATATCTTTTTTGAGATGCGGCGACCAGAATTGTACACAAGGTGGGGTCTCACCATGGAGCAATACAGAGGCATTATGACATTTTCTGTTCTATTAACCATTCCCTTCCTAATAATTCCCAACATTCTGTTTGCTTTTTTGACTGCCGCACCACACTGAACCGATGATTTCAATGTGTTATCCACTATGATGCCTAGATCTTTTTCCTGGGTGGTAGCGCCTAATATGGAACCTAACATTGTGTAACTACAGCAAGGGTTATTTTTCCCTATATGCATCACCTTGCACTTGTACACATTAAATTTCATCTGCCATTTGGATGCCCAATCTTCCAGTCTTACAAGGTCCTCCTTAATGTATCACAGTCTGCTTGTGATTTAACTTCTCTGAACAATTTTGTATCATCTGCTAATTTCATAACCTCACTCATCGTATTCCTTTCCAGATCATTTATTAATATATTAAAAAGCACAGATCCCTGAGGTACTCCACTGTTTACCCTTTTCCACTTGCCTGTACTAAATGTTGGCCCCTCCAGTATGCCCAGCAGGAGTTTCAGAGTGGAAGTGTAACTGGGTGCCTTTCTTGGAAGCATAATGCAATCATTTCAATCTGCTCCATGCAGATCACCTCAGCATTTTATTTCATCCTCTTGCCAATTATTGTAGCTCATAGTACCAGGCTCCCACCCTCACACACACACACACACACACACAAGCTCCCATGCAGGCTCCTACACACACACACACATGCAGACACACACACACACACACAAGCTCCCATGCAGGCTCCTACACACACACACACACACACACACATGCAGACTCACACACACACACACACACACGCTCCCATGCAGGCTCCTACACACACACACACACGCTCCCATGCAGGCTCCTACACACACACACACACAAGCTCCCATGCAGGCTCCTACCCTCCCACACACACACACACACACACACACACACACACAAGCTCCTATGCAGGCTCCTACCCTCACACACACACAAGCTCCTATGCAGGCTCCTACCCTCACACACACACACACACACAAGCTCACATGCAGGCTACCAC